>NW_021309369.1:2789-4885 GCF_002162155.2 Triticum dicoccoides
TAAGCCGATTGACCTTCGATTAACATGTGTTCAAAAAACAAGTACTCCTGCAAGACCCAGATGTTGATTCGAGAACAAGTACCTCGAGGTTAATTTGACAGACATGCCTTATAGGTTGACAAAAGTCATATCACTTTTTTTGGAAAGATGTCGTGAAGTAACATGATAGTCCTTCTTTCAAGCCAATTAACATGTGTTTAGAAAACATTTTTTTTCAAAAAGTAAGGCGATAGACCTTCGATTAACATGTGTTCAAAAAAAGTACTCCTACAAGACCCAGATGTTAATTCGAGTACAAGTACCTCTAGGTTAATTTGACAGACATGCCTTATAGGTCGGAAAAAGTCATATCACTTTTTTGGGGAAGATGTCATGAAGTAACATGATAGACCTTCTTTCAAGACAATTAACATGTGTTCGAAAAAGCAAAAAAATATCAAAAAGTAACACGATAGACCTTCTTTCAAGCCAACTAACATGTGTTCAAAAAACAAAAAATACCAAAAAGTAACGCGATAGACCTACGATTAACATGCATTTGAAAAACAAGTAATCCATCAGGATGTAGAGGTTAATTCGAGAACAAGTACTTTGACAGACATGCCTTATAGGTTGACAAAATTCATATCACTTTTTTGGGTAGATGTCATGAAGTAACATGATAGACCTTCTTTCAAGCCAATTAACATGTGTTCAAAAAACAAAAAAATATCAAAAAGTAACGCGATAGACCTTCCATTAACATGTGTTCAAAAAACAAGTACTCCTGCAAGACCCAGAGGTTAATTCGAGAAAAAGTACCTCGAGGTTAATTTGACAAAGATGTCTTATAGGTTGACAAAAGTCATATCACTTTTTTTGGAAAGATTGATAGAGGCGAGGGTGTCCCGATCTTTCGATGAGATGATAACTATCGATTTGGTGGAGACGACTTTGACGATCCGACTACAAACGTGCACGACGTTGCGCCTTAGCAATCGCTAAACCAATCTCCTGAGGTTACTGACGATGCCGGAAGCACGGTCAGCCTGACCACGAAGGTCTATTCCTGCAAGCAATCAAAGAACGAGCAAGAATATGATAAAGCAATCTGAATATTGCAAATATATATGAGGTATTGATAATGGTGGGGATCCGGAAGCGGTCTTGGTCTGGTCGTTGGACACAAACGAAGTACACGAAGTTGCAATGGCTAACTTTTAACTAAACAAATCCAAGGAAAAAGCTACTACATGGATCTACTTATATAGGAGCAAGGGGTGGCGGCCAAGGAGGTGGGAGGACGTCCCAAGGCAGCCTAAAACTAACCCTAGGTCGTACAAGGCTCATGGGCCCAAGAGGAGGTGATGCAACACCTTTGGGCTTGTAGTTTGATTCGGATTCTGCTGCAACGTCAGATTGTTTTGTCCGTAACTCAACGCTCCAGACGAATTTGAAGGTGAATCCAATTGGGTTGGAAAGAGCACGAAATCTAGTTTCCAACAAAAAAAGAATCACCCAATTCGGAGTCCGTATGAAAAATTTGTTGGCGTTTTGAGTCAGGTATGTCTGTGCAGTCCGAATCTGAATCCAGAACGTGAGAGACTTGGACTCTATCTTCTCTTGGCCCAAAAGTGACGTGAGAGGACTTTTTGAACACAACCTAAACTTCTCCTTTTCCCTTATCTTCATATGTGGATTGTACAAATGTCCTATACACCTGCAATTAGACAACACACAAAAGTGTGTGAAGTATTTTTGTTCTGGATAACATAAATAGATTATTGAATAGCTTGCATTAGAAATCACCTGACAAATATGCATGTATGCAATATTTTTGGTCGTATCCAAGGTAGTCATGTCCTCATCATCCTCCCCTTTTTGAAAACAAAGCCGTCCTCGGCGTTGCTTAATCTGAAATGTGGCTAACAAAAGAGACAAGGTGTACATGTTGTATATGTATATGTCATCCAGTTTAACTTCCCTTGATTTTTGCACGTATGACACATGTATACATGAGTAACTTTCATAGTTCATAAAAACTAAAGCCAAAAAATTATCACAAGAAGTAGAAGGCATGAAAATATTAGAACTCAGTTTGCACATATAAGTCAAGC
>NW_021309369.1:5251-7252 GCF_002162155.2 Triticum dicoccoides
CTTATTCATTTCAAAAGATTTGCAATGTTCATCCTTAAACCATCCCAACTTTGGTGAATAAACCTTACTTGCATCAAATTTACATGCTACAACATGCTTAAATAAGCAAACATGCAATAAGTCATTGGACACAGAATCACCACCAAGATTGGAGGCCATATCAAAATGATTAAACATTAGTTCTTTTGCATCAACAGTTAATTCAATGGGTGCACTCAAAATTGTTGATATTTCAGTTGTTTGATCACTCTCTAAAATAGGTGGTGTGCTCAAATCAACAGGTAACTCAATACATGACGCATTCAAGTTAACTAGGCATGCATCATTCTCATGTGAAGTTATATCATCAATATCTTTACTGTTACCTTGTGGCAAAGATGTAGCTGATGTAGGTACGGACGTTGACAATGTACCATACCCTTGAGATGATGCCGCGCTCATAATCGGAGGTGCAATGATGGAGGAACCCACCGGCGGTGGTGAGCATGAACTGGAATTGTAGTTGTTGTAGTCACCTAATGCATCCTCCTGTATCTGTCTCTCAAAGGTACAAGCACGGACATACATACCAGTAATGCAACGAGGAATATACTGAAATCTTGCCTGAATATCATGGTTCAAACCACCAAAAAATCTATTCATTGTATCATTCTCAGATTCTTCTATGTCACAATGATGCATATAAGATTTGAACTCTTGGTAGTAAGCATGAACAGTGTTGTTGCCTTGTTTAAATTGTTCAAATTTGCGAAGCAATTCACGACAATAATAAGGAGGGAAAAATTGTTGTCTCATTACAGCTTTCAAAACTTTCCAAGTTGTGGATTGGTTATCAATGTTTTTCTTACAATGTACACTCCACCAAACAGAAGCAAAATTAGTAAATGCTCTAGTGGCTGCTCGCACTCGCTCAAGTTCAGAAAAGTCATGGTGACTAAAAACTTGTTCTACTTCAAGTTCCCAAGCTAGATAAGTAGTAGGATTAAATCTACCCTCAAATGACGGTAAAAAGATAACCTTGCCATGTGCTTGTGTGTGTTGTCCCAACTCTCGTGATGGTGAAGATGTGTCCGTCGTCCAAGAACTTCTATCTTCGGAACCTGTCATGATTAGTAGAAACAAGAAACAAAATTCAAGAATAATGTTCCTATGAACTACTAGGGTGTGGTGGTAAAGCGCTCACAGTAAAGCAAATATCAATATCTTACAAGTTCTTACCAAGCAGCAGGTGGTGACAGGCAACCAGCGGTGTCAAATAACTCTGAAGATTGTGTAATGCGATTGCCAGGGGAACGTACTATACAAGGTGTAGAAATATGTGGAGCTGGGTTGGCTATATATGGTAGCAAAAGATTAGCAATAATCAATTCAGAGATGCGATGTTGAATAAACGCTCAACGACGATACTGTGCTGGTCCTAGGCTAGACCGAACTAGAGACGCGAGCCTAGAACACTAATGAGGTCACGTCGTAGCACAACTAGCATCAATGAAGGATACTAAGCAGCTCTGGATAGCAAGATATAAGTGAAGATCACAACGGTAGTAAAGATAATGATGTGAAACAACAACCAAGTAGGATATATCAACAACTTTGTCTCCAACTTTCCTCTGAAAAAGTTTGTGCCGATTTTTTTGATTTTTTTAAGAATGGTATTGACTCAAGCTTTCAAACACAAATGGAATCACTCAATTCCGAGTTGATATGAGGAGTCAAAAAATTCGAAAACTGGCCTGAAAAACTGGAATAAGCTGTGTTCATGAACTTCGGAGGGCAAAAAGACCTATTTAGAAGCCGATTTTGAGGTGACAAATATTGGTTTAGCTTCTTCAACTATTTAGATGCGGCTCGTCGCTAGCTTTCGTTTGAGTACTCGCGGAGGCAAAACGGACTTCGTATGAGGAAGTTATGCCTGTTTTACTGAACAGTGCACAAAACAGATTCCAATCCGAATTCAATTACGAGATTGAGTCTAAAAAGATCCGAATTTTGTTTTTTTTT
>NW_021309369.1:8997-19028 GCF_002162155.2 Triticum dicoccoides
AAGCGGTCTTGGTCTGGTCGTTGGACACAAACGAAGTACACGAAGTTGCAATGGCTAACTTTTAACTAAACAAATCCCAAGGAAAAAGCTACTAGATGGATCTACTTATATAGGAGCAAGGGGTGGCGGCCAAGGAGGTGGGAGGACGTCCCAAGGCAGCCTAAAACTAACCCTAGGTCGTACAAGGCTCATGGGCCCAAGTGGAGGTGATGCAACACCTTTGGGCTTGTAGTTTGACTCGGATTCTGCTGCAACGTCAGATTCTTTTGTCCGTAACTCAACGCTCCAGACGAATTTAAAGGTGAATCCAATTGGGTTGGAAATAGCACGAAATCTAGTTTCCAACAAAAAAAGAATCACCCAATTTGGAGTCCGTATGAAAAATTTATTGGCGTTTTGAGTCAGGTATGTCTGTGCAGTCCGAATCTGAATTCAGAACGTGAGAGACTTGGACTCTATCTTCTCTTGGCCCAAAAGTGACGTGAGAGGACTTTTTGAACACAACCTAAACTTCTCCTTTTCCCTTATCTTCATATGTGGATTGTACAAATGTCCCATACACCTGCAATTAGACAAAACACAAAAGTGTGTGAAGTATTTTTGATCTGGATAACATAAATAGATTATTGAATAGCTTGCATTAGAAATCACCTGACAAATATGCATGTATGCAATATTTTTGGTCGTATCCAAGGTAGTCATGTCCTCATCAAAGATGTCGTGAAGTAACACGGTAGACCTTCTTTCAAGCCAATTAACATGTGTTCAAAAAACAAAAAATATCAAAAAGTAACGTGATAGACGTTCGATTAACATGTGTTCAAAAACCAAGTACTCCAACAAGACCCAGAGGTTAATTCGAGAATAAGTACCTCGAGGTTAATTTGACATACATGCCTTATACGTTGACAAAATTCATATCACTTTTTTTGGAAAGATATCGTGAAGTAACACGATAGACCTTCTTTCAAGCCAATTAACATGTGTTTAGAAAACAATTTTTTTCAAAAAGTAAGGCGATAGACCTTCGATTAACATGTGTTCAAAAAAAGTACTCCTACAAGACCCAGATGTTAATTCGAGTACAAGTACCTCTAGGTTAGTTTGACAGACATGCCTTATAGGTTGGAAAAGGTCATATCACTTTTTTTGGGAAGATGTCATGAAGTAACATGATAGACCTTCTTTCAAGCCAATTAACATGTGTTCGAAAAAACAAAAAAATATCAAAAAGTAACACGATAGACCTTCTTTCAATCCAATTAACATGGGTTCAAAAAACAAAAATACCAAAAAGTAACGCGATAGACCTACGATTAACATGCATTTAAAAAACAAGTACTCCATCAGGATGTAGAGGTTAATTCGAGAACAAGTACTTTGACAGACATGCCTTATTGGTTGACAAAATTCATATCACTTTTTTTGGGAAGATGTCATGAAGTAACATGATAGACCTTCTTTCAAGCCAATTAACATGTGTTCAAAAAAACAAAAAAATATCAAAAAGTAACGCGATAGACCTTCCATTAACAAGTGTTCAAAAAACAAGTACTCCTGCAAGACCTAGAGGTTAATTCGAGAAAAAGTACCTCGGGGTTAATTTGACAGAGATGCCTTATAGGTTGACAAAACTCATATCACTTTTTTTGGAAAGATGTCGTGAAGTAACACGATAGACCTTCTTTCAAGCCAATTAACATGTGTTCAAAAAACAAAAAATATCAAAAAGTAACGTGATAGACGTTCGATTAACATGTGTTCAAAAACCAAGTACTCCAACAAGACCGAGAGGTTAATTCAAGAATAAGTACCTCGAGGTTAATTTGACATACATGCCTTATACATTGACAAAAGTCATATCACTTTTTTTGGAAAGATGTCGTGAAGTAACACGATAGACCTTCTTTCAAGCCAATTAACATGTGTTCAAAAAACAATTTTTTTTCAAAAAGTAAGGCGATAGACCTTCGATTAACATGTGTTCAAAAAAAAGTACTCCTGCAAGACCCAGATGTTAATTCGAGTACAAGTACCTCGAGGTTAATCTGACAGACATGCCTTATAGGTTGGAAAAAGTCTTATCACTTTTTTTGGGAAGATGTCATGAAGTAACATGATAGACCTTGTTTCAAGCCAATTAACATGGGTTCAAAAAACAAAAATACCAAAAAGTAACACGATAGACCTACGAAAACATGCATTAAAAAAACAAGTACTCCAGCAAGACATAGAGGTTAATTCGAGAACAAGTAATTTGACAGACATGTCTTATAGGTTGACAAAATTCATATCACTTTTTTTGGGAAGATGTCATGAAGTAACATGATAGACCTTGTTTTAAGCCAATTAACATGTGTTCAAAAAAACAAGTACTCCCGCAAGACCCAGAGGTTAATTCGAGAACAAGTACCTCGAGGTTAATTTGACACACATGCCTTATAGGTCGACAAAAGTCATCTCACTTTTTTTTGGAAAGATGTCTTGAAGTAACACAGTAGACCTTCTTTCAAGCCAATTAACATGTGTTCAAATTTTTTTTAATAAAAAAGTAACGCGATAGACCTTCGATTAACATGCATTGAGAAAAAAGTACTCCATAAAGACCCAGATGTTAATTCGAGAACAAGTACCTCGAGGTTAATTTGACAGACATGCCTTATAGGTTGACAAAAGTCATATCACTTTTTTTCGAAACATGTCGTGAAGTAACACGACAGACCTTCTTTCAAGCCAATTAACATGTGTTCAGAAAACAATTTTTTTCAAAAAGTAAGGCGATAGACCTTCGATTAACATGTGTTCGAAAAACAAGTACTCCTGCAAGACCCAGATGTTGATTCGAGAAAAAGTACCTCGAGGTTAATTTGACAGACATGCCTTATAGGTCGACAAAAGTCATATCACTTTTTTTGGAAAGATGTCGTGAAGTAACACAATAGACCTTCTGTCAACCCAACTAACATGTGTTCAAAAAACAAAAAATACGAAAAAGTAACGCGATAGACCTACCATTAACATGCATTTAAAAAAAAGTAATCCATCAGGATGTAGAGGTTAATTCGAGAACAAGTACTTTGACACACATGCCTTATAGGTTGACAAAATTCATGTCACTTTTTTGGGAAGATGTCATGAAGTAACATGATAGACCTTCTTTCAAGCCAATTAACATGTGTTCAAAAAAACAAAACAATATCAAAAAGTAACACGATAGACCTTCCATTAACATGTGTTCAAAAAACAAGTACTCCTGCAAGACCCAGAGGTTAATTTGAGAAAAAGTACCTCGAGGTTAATTTGACAGAGATGCCTTATAGGTTGACAAAAGTCATATCACTTTTTTTGGAAAGATGTCGTGAAGTAACACGGTAGACCTTCTTTCAAGCCAATAAACATGTGTTCAAAAAACAAAAAATATCAAAAAGTAACGTGATAGACGTTCGATTAACATGTGTTCAAAAAGCAAGTACTCCAACAAGACCCATAGGTTAATTCGAGAACAAGTACCTCGAGGTTAATTTGACATACATGCCTTATACGTTGACAAAATTCATATCACTTTTCTTGGAAAGATGTCGTGAAGTAACACGATAGACCTTCTTTCAAGCCAATTAACATGTGTTGAGAAAATATTTTTTTTCAAAAAGTAAGGCGATAGACCTTCAATTAACATGTGTTCAAAAAACAAGTACTCCTGCCAGACCCAGATGTTGATTCGAGAACAAGTACCTCGAGGTTAATTTGACAGACATGCCTTATAGGTTGACAAAAGTCATATCACTTTTTTTGGAAAGATGTCGTGAAGTAACACGATAGACCTTCTTTCAAGCCAACTAACATGTGTTCAAAAAACAAAAAATTCCAAAAAGTAACGCGATAGACCTACGATTAACATGCATTTAAAAAACAAGTAATCCATCAGGATGTAGAGGTTAATTCGAGAACAAGTACTTTGACAGACATGCCTTATAGGTTGACAAAATTCATATCACTTTTTTTGGGAAGATGTCATGAAGTAACATGATAGACCTTCTTTCAAGCCAATTAACATGTGTTCAAAAAAACAAAAAATATCAAAAAGTAACACGATAGACCTTCCATTAACATGTGTTCAAAAAACAAGTACTCCTGCAAGACCCAGAGGTTAATTTGAGAAAAAGTACCTCGAGGTTAATTTGACAGAGATGCCTTATAGGTTGACAAAAGTCATATCACTTTTTTTGGAAAGATTTCGTGAAGTAACACAATATACCTTCTTTCAAGCCAATTAACATGTGTTCAGAAAACAAAAAATATCAAAAAGTGACGTGATAGACGTTCGATTACATGTGTTCAAAAAGCAAGTACTCCAACAAGACCCATAGGTTAATTCGAGAACAAGTACCACGAGGTTAATTTGACATACATGCCTTATACGTTGACAAAATTCATATAACTTTTTTTGGAAAGATGTCGTGAAGTAACACGATAGACCTTCTTTCAAGCCAATTGACATGTGTTCAGAAAATAATTTTTTTCAAAAAGTAAGGCGATAGACCTTCGATTAACATGTGTTCAAAAAAGGTACTCCTACAAGACCCAGATGTTAACAAGTACCTCGAGGTTAATTTGACAGACATGCCTTATAGGTTGACAAAAGTCATATCACTTTTTTTTGAAATATGTCGTGAAGTAACACGATAGACCATCTTTCAAGCCAATTAACATGTGTTCAGAAAACAAAAAATTTCAAAAAGTAAGCCGATAGACCTTCGATTAACATGTGTTCAAAAAACAAGTACTCCTGCAAGACCCAGATGTTGATTCGAGAACAAGTACCTAGAGGTTCATTTGACAGACATGCCTTATAGGTTGACAAAAGTCATATCACTTTTTTTGGAAAGATGTCAGGAAGTAACACGTTAGACCTTCTTTCAAGCCAATTAACATGTGTTCAGAAAACAATTTTTTTCAAAAAGTAAGGCGATAGACCTTCGATTAACATGTGTTTAAAAAAAGTACTCCTGCAAGACCCAGATGTTAATTCGGGTACAACTACCTTGAGGTTAATCTGAAAGACATGCCTTATAGGTTGGAAAAAGTCATATCACTTTTTTTGGGAAGATGTCATGAAGTAAGATGATAGACCTTGTTTCAAGCCAATTAACATGTGTTTGAAAAAACAAACAAATATCAAAAAGTAACATGATAGACCTTCTTTCAAGCCAATTAACATGGGTTCAAAAAACAAAAATACCAAAAAGTAACGCGATAGACCTACGATTAACATGCATTAAAAAAACAAGTACTCCAGCAAGAAATAGAGGTTAATTCGAGAACAAGTAATTTGACAGACATGCCTTATAGGTTGACAAAATTCATACCACTTTTTTTGGGAAGATGTATTGAAGTAACATGATAGACCTTCTTTCAAGCCAATTAACATGTGTTCAAAAAAACAAGTACTCCCGCAAGACCCGGAGGTTAATTCGAGAACAAGTACCTCGAGGTTAATTTGACACACATGCCTTATAGGTCGACAAAAGTCATCTCACTTTTTTTGGAAAGATGTCGTGAAGTAACACAGTAGACCTTATTTCAAGCCAATTAACATGTGTTCAAAATTTTTTTAATCAAAAACTAACGCGATAGACCTTCGATTAACATGCATTGCGAAAAAAGTACTCCACAAAGACCCAGATGTTAATTCGAGAACATGTACCTCGAGGTTAATTTGACAGACATGCCTTATAGGTTGACAAAAGTCATATCACTTTTTTCCGAAACATGTCGTGAAGTAACACGACAGACCTTCTTTCAAGCCAATTAACATGTGTTCAGAAAACAAATTTTTTCAAAAAGTAAGGCGATAGACCTTCGATTAACATGTGTTCAAAAAACAAGTACTCCTGCAAGACCCAGATGTTGATTCGAGAACAAGTACCTCGAGGTTAATTTGACAGATATGCCTTATAGGTTGACAAAAGTCATATCACTTTTTTTGGAAAGATGTCGTGAAGTAACACGATATACCTTCTTACAACCAACTAACATGTGTTCAAAAAACAAAAAATACCAAAAAGTGACGCGATAGACCTAGGATTAATATGCATTTAAAAAACAAGTACTCCATCAGGATGTAGAGGTTAATTCGAGAACAAGACTTTGACAGACATGCCTTATAGGTTGACAAAATTCATGTCACTTTTTTGGGAAGATGTCATGAAGTAACAAGATAGACCTTCTTTCAAGCCAATTAACATGTGTTCAAAAAAACAAAAAAATATCAAAAAGTAACGCGATAGACCTTCCATTAACATGTGTTCAAAAAACAAGTACTCCTACAAGACCCAGAGTTTATTTCGAGAACAAGTACCTCGAGGTTAATTTAACAGACATGCCTTATAGGTTGACAAAAGTCATATCACTTTTTTTCGAAAGATGTGGTGAAGTAACACGGTAGACCTTCTTTCAAGCCAATTAATATGTATTCAAATCTTTTTTATCAAAAAGTAACACGATAGACCTTCGATTAACATGCATTCAGAAAACAAGTACTCCACAAAGACCTAGATGTTAATTCGAGAACAAGTACCTCGAGGTTAATTTGACAAACATGCCTTATAGGTTGACAAAGTCATATCACTTTTCTCGAAACATGACGTGAAGTAACACGATAGACCATCTTTCAAGCCAATTAACATGTGTTCAAAAAACAAAAATTATCAAAAAGTCACGTGTTAGACGTTCGACTAACATGTGTTCAAAAAACAAGTAATCCAACAAGACCCAAAGGTTAATTCGAGAACAAGTACCTCAAGGTTAATTTGACAGACATGCCTTATACATTGACAAAAGTCATATCACTTTTTTTGGAAAGATGTCGTGATGTAATACGATAGACCTTCTTTCAAGCCAATTAACATTTGTTCAGAAAACAAAAAATTTCAAAAAGTAAGGCGATAGACCTTCGATTAACATGTGTTCAAAAAATAAGTACTCCTGCAAGACCCATATGTTAATTGGAGAACAAGTACCTCGAGGTTAATTTGACAGACATGCCTTATAGGTTGACAAAAGTCATATCACTTTTTTTTGAAACATGTCGTGAAGTAACACGATAGACCTTCTTTCCAGGCAATTAACATGTGTTCAAAAAACAAAAAATACCAAAAAAATAACGCGATAGACTTACGATTAACATGCATTCAAAAAACAAGTACTCCAGCCGGACATAGAGGTTTATTCAAGAACAAGTAATTGGACAGACATGCCTTATAGGTTGACAAAATTCATATCACTTTTTTTTGGGAAGATGTCATGAAGTAACTGTTGGAAATATGCCCTAGAGGCAATAATAAATGCATTATTATTATATTTCCTTGTTCATGATAATTGTCTTTATTCATGCTATAATTGTGTTATCCGGAAATCGTAATACATGTGTGAATAATAGACACCAACATGTCCCTAGTAAGCCTCTAGTTGACTAGCTCGTTGATCAACAGATAGTCATGGTTTCCTGACTATGGACATTGGATGTCATTGATAACGAGATCACATCATTAGGAGAATGATGTGATGGACAAGACCCAATCCTAAACATAGCATAAGATCGTATAGTTCGTTTGCTAGAGTTTTTCCCATGTCAAGTATCTTTTCCTTAGACTATGAGATCGTGTAACTCCCGGATACCGTAGGAGTGCTTTGGGTGTACCAAATGTCACAACGTAACTGGGTGACTATAAAGGTATACTACGGGTATCTCGGAAAGTGTCTGTTGGGTTGACACGGATCAAGACTGGGATTTGTCACTCCGTATGACGGATCAAGATCTGGATACCGACGATCGAATCTCAGGCAAGTAACATACCGATTGACAAAGGGAATTCTATACGGGGTTGCTTGAATCCTCGACATCGTGGTTCATCCGAGGAGATCATCGAGGAGCATGTGAGAGCCAACATGGTATCCAGATCCCGCTGTTGGTTATTGGCCGGAGAGTCGTCTTGGTCATGTCTACATGGCTCCCGAACCCGTAGGGTCTACACACTTAAGGTTTGGTGACGCTAGGGTTGTAGGGATGTGTATATGCAGTAACCCGAATATTGTTCGGAGTCCCAGATGAGATCCCGGACGTCACGAGGAGTTCCGGAATGGTCTGGAGGTAAATAATTGTATATAGGAAGTGCTATTTCGGGCATCGGGACAAGTTTTGGGGTCACCGGTATTGTACCGGGACCACCAGAAGGGTCCCGGGGGTCCACCGGGTGGGGACACCTGCCCCGGGGGCCACATGGGCTGTAGGGGGTGCACCTTGGCCTATATGGGCCAAGGGCACCAGCCCCAAGAGGCCCATGCGCCTAGGGTTTCAAGAAGGGAAGAGTCCCAAAGGGGGAAGGCACCTCCTAGGTGCCTTGGGGAGGAAGGACTCCCCCCCTTGGCCGCACCCCCCTAGGAGATTGGATCTCCTAGGGCCGGCGCCCACCCCCCTTGGACTCCCTATATATAGTGGGGTAAGGAGGGCCTCTCATAACACATCTTTGGTGCCTCCCTCTCCCTCTCCAACACCTCCTCCTCCTCCATAGTGCTTAGCGAAGCCCTGCCGGAGTACTGCAGCTCCATCACCACCACGTCGTCGTGCTGCTGCTGGAGCCATCTCCCTCAACCTCTCCTTCCCCCTTGCTGGATCAAGAAGAGGGAGACGTTACGCTGACCGTACGTGTGTTGAACACGGAGGTACCGTCCGTTCGGTGCTAGGATCTTCGGTGATTTGAATCACGTCGAGTACACCTTCCTCATCCCCGTTCTTTGAACGCTTCCGTGCGTGATCTACAAAGGTATGTAGATGCAATCCGATCACTCGTTGCTAGATGAACTCCTAGATGGATCTTGGTGAAACCGTAGGAAAATTTTTGTTTTCTGCAACGTTCCCCAACAGTGGCATCATGAGCTAGGTCTATGCGTAGTTCTCTTGCACGAGTAGAACACAAATTTGTTATGGGCGTAGATGTTGTCAACTTTCTTGCCGCTACTAGTCTTATCTTGCTTCAGCGGTATTGTGGGATGAAGCGGCCCGGACCAACCTTACACGTACGCTCACGTGAGACCGGTTCCACCGACAAACATGCACTAGTTGCATAAGGTGTGATAGAGGCAAAGGTGTCCCGTCTTTCGATGAGATGATGTATATCGCTTTGGTGGAAGTCGACTTTGACGATCCGACTACGAATGTGCGAGGACGTCGCGCCTTAGCAATCGCTAAACCAACTCCGAGAGGTTATTGACCACGCCGGAGCACGATCAACCTGACCACGAGGGTCTGTTTCCTGCGAGCAAACGAAGAACAAGCAAGAAACTAAGATTGCAATCTGGATATTGCGAATATAAGATGAAAGCTTTATTGATCAAGGTGGGGTTCTGTGATGCCTTTGTCTGGTCGTTGAACACAAACGAAGTACGCGAAGTTGCAGCTATGGCGAACTTTAATCTAAACAAAACCCCCAAAGTCTAAACGGTGCCCTAAGGGCTGTATATATGGAGGAAGAGAGGGGGAATTTCGTGGCCCTTGGTGGAGGGGTCCGAAATCAACCCTATCTCTTGTTTCCCCACACATACGGACTCTAAAAATAGCCTATACTTATGTATTTCGAAATTACATGGGCTGGCCCAATAAAAAGGTGACGCAGCACCTATAATAGCCTCTGGACGAAATTTATGAAGTGACATCTTGTATATTTCGTCCAAGGCTTCATGCACTCGTTATGGTGGCTTCAAAGACCTGAAATCATCACTTGTAACTCTGTTCTTGTTCCCCTTGCGCATGCCATCATCTCCATGCTTGTTCTTGCTCCAATGTTCATCCTTCTCCAAGCTAGGACCTTCATTTGTAAGCAAAACAAATGTATCCAATTTAGGCAGCATCATATTCTCATGAACATTAGAATCATTACCAAGAAACGAAAGTACCTGGTAATTTAGTTGGCGTGCGCGAGCTCTAGTAATTGGTCCAGTATGTATAGCAGCAGGGGCTGTGGGTGTAACAATGG
>NW_021309370.1:0-1997 GCF_002162155.2 Triticum dicoccoides
AAGAAGGTAAAGGATAAAGAAGGGAACGACGTGATGGATATGCCGTGTCACATCCACACGAAGAAAGACGAAGAGGGGAATATCATCTACCCGAAGCATACCACTCGCCAATGTCGACTCCTGATCCAGCAGTTTCAGGGAAAACAGTCTAAAGACAAGGAGAAGGAGTCGGACAAGGCCGAAGACAAGGAGGACAGTGAGGAAGGATATCCGCATATCAACTCCACTCTGATGATCTTTGCAGATGTGGAAAGCAAGAGTCGATTGAAAGTTATTAACCGTGAGGTGAACATGGTTGCCCCAGCAAAAGCAAATTATCTGAGATGGTCCCAAACACCCATCACATTCGACCAATCTGATCACCCGACTCATATTGCCACCCCTGGGAGGCAAGCTTTGGTGGTCGATCCAGTTGTCGAAGGCACTCGACTGACAAAAATGCTGATGGACGGTGGTAGTGGGCTGAATTTGTTGTATGCAGACACACTGAAAGGAATGGGCATTCCGATGTCCCGACTGAGCACCAGTAACATGAGCTTTCATGGAGTTATACCAGGGAAGAAAGCCGAGTCACTCGGCCAAATAGCTCTGGACGTGGTGTTTGGTGATTCGAAACATTTTCGCAAAGAGAAGTTGACGTTTGAGGTCGTGGATTTTCAGAGTGCATATCATGCCATTTTGGGGAGACCAGCTTATGCACGGTTCATGGCTCGACCATGTTACGTGTACCTCAAATTGAAGATGCCCGGCCCCAAAGGAGTGATCACTGTCACCGGTGATCGGAAAAAGGCAGAAGAGTGCTTTCAGAAGGGCTCAAAGATTGCTGATTCCCAGGTGACAGCGGTCGAGTTCGAAGAATACAAGCAAAACGCAGATCCGAGTGACTTGCTGCGATCCAAGAAACCCACCACAGAATCTGCATTTCAGTCGTCCGGTGAGACAAAGCCTGTTCACATTCACCCGACCGACCCCGATGCAGCTCCGACCCACATCTCCATGACACTCGACCCGAAATAGGAAGAAGCGCTCATCCAGTTCCTCCGTGAGAATTGGGACATTTTTGCATGGAAGCCCGCTGACATGCCAGGTGTTCCCAGGGGACTGGCTGAGCATCGCCTAAGAGTCGACTCATCTGCAAAACCAGTCAAAGAGCATCTTCGGCGGTCCGCCGTCCAGAAGAGAAAAGCCATTGGTGAGGAAGTGGCTCGACTGTTGGCGGCAGGATTTATCCGAGAGATATACCACTCCGAGTGGCTCGCTAATGTCGTCATGGTTCCTAAGAAGGACAAATCACTCCGAATGTGCATTGATTTCAAGCACATCAACCGGGCCTGCCCGAAAGATCATTTTCCTCTCCCTCGCATAGATCAAATTGTTGACTCGACTACGGGATGCGAGAGATTGTCTTTTCTAGACGCCTACTCCGGGTACCACCAGATCCGTCTGTACGAACCCGACGAGGTAAAAACAGCTTTCATCCCTCCATTCGGGTGCTTCTGGTATATCACCATGCCATTCGGCCTCAAGAATGCCGGAGCCACATTTATGCGAATGATTCATAAGTGTCTACTCACTCAAATCAGTCGGAATGTGGAAGCGTATATGGATGATATCGTCGTCAAGTCACGAAAAGGTTCCGACCTGCTCGCTGACCTCGCCGAAACATTTGCCAACCTCAGAAGGTATGATATCAAGCTCAATCCATCAAAGTGCACATTCGGAGTTCCTGGTGGCAAGTTACTCGGTTTTCTCGTTTCCGAGCGAGGGATCGACGCTAATCCAGAGAAGATCGGCACTATTCTCCGAATGAAATGCCCTGTGCGAGTGCACGATGTCCAGAAGCTTACTGGATGCTTGGCCGCATTAAGTCGATTCATCTCACGACTCGGTGAAAAGGCATTGCCTCTTTACCGACTGATGAAGAAGGCAGACAAGTTCGAGTGGACTCCAGAAGCTGATGCAGCGTTTGCCGAGCTAAAAGCTCTGCTCTCCACCCA
>NW_021309371.1:0-1590 GCF_002162155.2 Triticum dicoccoides
GACTTAACCAAAAACTTACCGATTACTGCATCGGGCTGATCTTCAATCTCCTCCACATTAACGTGGTTCACCTGTCCCCTATTGAAAGGGTTCGGCTTCTTCCCAGAGCTTCCATTGCCATTTCCATTCTGGCCTTCAGGACATTCATTGGCATAATGTCCGGTCTTCGAACACTTGAAACAGGTGACTTGACTCAGGTCTCTCTTGGTTGGGGTTGATGGGGTTGTTCGGTTCTGGCCGTTGCTTCCTCCATTCCCATTACCATTCTTGTGGCCATTATGGTTGTGCGAGCTACCTCCTCCATGGGTGTGCTGAAACTTAAATCCCGGTTTAGGGGTAAAACGGGGCTTCTGCTGGGCTCCAGAGTTATACTTCCCATGTCCATACTTCCTCTTACGGTTCTCAATCTGCTGTTGCTTCCCTTCAATCATGATGGCACGATCTACTAACTCCTGGTAGTTATTGAAATTTGCTACCATCAACGGCATGCTGAACTCATCATTCAGTCCTTCTAGAAACTTCTCCTGCTTAGCTACATCCGTAGCAACGTCATCTGGGGCATAACGGGCTAGCTTACTAAACTCTTCCACATACTGGCCAACAGTCCTTCCTCCTTGGCGTAAGTTGCGAAACTCACGCTTCTTTATGGCCATAGCTCCTGCTGAAACATGGGCAGTGCGGAAAGCTTGCTGAAATTGATCCCATGTGACAGTGTCTACCGGGTAAGTGGCTGTGAAATTCTCCCACCATGCGGCTGCGGGTCCTTCAAGCTGATGTGCTGCAAACTTCACTCTTTCTCCATCTGTGCATCCTGCAGTGGTCAACTCCCTTCCTATCTTGCGGAGCCAATCATCTGCTACAATCGGCTCGGTGCTACTGGAGTACACCGGCGGATTTAGTCTAAGGAAACGAGTCAAATGATCCGCAGGTGGTGGTGGTGGGTTGTTGTTGTTGTTCTGCTGATTCTGAACTAACATCTGCATCAATTGATTCTGATGCTGGATCAACTGAGTGAGCTCTGGTGGAAATCCATTGTCACGTCTCGGAGGCATCTGATGGGTTTAGAAAAGAAGAGAATTTTAGAATAGAATGAGGTCTAAGGGGAATCACTACCCAAATGCACATGAGCAAAAGCACACAAAATCACTCCATTCAATCAAACAAGGCTTACAACAATCTATCTATTGCAAGTGCGTGTACTATAATGTTTACATGGGGGAAATACTACTAATATGTGGGGGACTTCTAGAAATTTGAACCGGTGGAAGATTCCATGATGTCTGCTCCAGCTTCGTCTTCAAAATCGGGTTCACTTGGATCCGAATCGGTGTCGTCGAGGATGATGTAGTCGTCTGGACATGCGACGTACTTGTCTTCATTCTTGAGCTCCAATTTCTTCTTGAGTTCTTCAATCTCATACTTAAGATCGTTATTGTGCCTTACGACAACTACGATCTCGTCCATGTAGTCCTTGCGTAGATTCTTCATCTCTCCTTCTAGCTCGATGATCCTTGCCTTCGCATTCTTCAACTCTACCATATCATTGCACATCTGGTTCTCATGGCGTCGAATGTGCTGGTTTAACTCCTG
>NW_021309372.1:0-1724 GCF_002162155.2 Triticum dicoccoides
ACGCATCCGAACACCTCGGCCACTGCATCCGGCTAAGCGCTACTTGACGCGCTGCTGCTGCCGCCATCAGGCGTGCTCGCTTTGGCTGCATGCACTCGTGTACTGCGTGAACCTGGCGCGTCACCACTCGTGCCTTGGTCTCTCGGTACGTGCCCGCCGCTTGCGACGTCTGCACTTTTGGCTGCACCACTTGACACCGGGTACGCATCATGTTGATCTGGCCCGAGTGCATCTCGCCGCGGATCGTGGTCATCTGGCGCCACGTCTTCGCCAGGTTCTTCCGGTACGGATGTACTCATCGGACTTGTCTCCAGCTGATCGTGATCATCTGGATCCTCTTCGTCCACTAGCTCGCACATCAGCATCATATCCCCATCATCTCCTTGCTGAGCAATAAGCGCCTTCTGCTTCGGTGCTTCCTCGCAGTTAGCCTTGAAGTGACCGAGGAGGCCACAGTTATAACACCTCACTTTCCTGATGTCAAACTTTCTCCTCGGTGGCAGTGCAGCCTCATCGTCTGAGTCGTCATCCGAGTCGGCGAAGTTCTTTCTCGCCGAGCGCTGCTTCCCCTTCTTCTTGCTACTGCTTATGGATCCGCCTCACTTTTCCAAGGCGATCCACTGCGCCTTTGTGAGCAATACAAGCTCGTCGTTCTTTCCGTCCCCAAGACTGTACCGCATACGCTCATCGTGAGCCTTGTACCGTCCGACAAGATCGTCGATGGAGAGAGTCGCGAGATCGACGCACTGCTCGATCGCTGTGAAAATTTGCAGGTACCGGGGACAACCAAGGCCTCCGTGAGGTTCTCTCCAAGCGCGCAAATCCGATTGACGAGAGTAGCCACCCGTGAAGCGAACGCATCCACGGACTCTTCATCGCCCATGACCAAAGTCTCGTAGTTCCTTAGGACAGTTTGGAGATTGGCTTGCTTGACACGGGTGTGTCCCTCGAACATGAGCTTTCGCGTATCCCACACCTCCTTCGCCGTTGCTTTGGCGATTATGTGCTGGAGGACATCCATCGGCATCACCGAGTAAATCGCCGACGCCGCCTGCCGATCCTTCCGGTGCTCGGCTCCCTCCTTCTTGAACGCGTCGCCTCCAGGATCCACCGCGTCCCATAGCTTGTTGGCGCGGAGACCACACTCCATGAGGGCCTTCCAGACCCCGAAGTTCTCGCGATCAAACCGTGGGTACGATGAACTCGCCCGAGCAGCAAATACTTTAGCCGCACCGGAGTACTCTGCCAGTTGCTTGTTCTTATCGTCGTCCGCCATGATCCTTTGTTACTAGAAGATCAACCTTGCTCTGATACCAATTGTTGGCCCAGACCTCGTCGCCGAGTACTTTCTGCCGACGGTGACGATCGACGACGAACGCTTCTACTAGCCGATGCACTCTGGACGAGCTCCGTTACGCCGAGATGCACGCTGCACCGCAGTGCAAAGCTAGTAGCCTTGGCGAGCTGATCGATCCTTGTTGCGTACACACACGTAGCTAGCTAGCTTACTTTCAAAAGAGCACATACCTTGACATGATCTTGAAGGTGTTCAAGATGGATCAGTCAAAGAAGGAGTTCTTGCCTGAGTTGTAAGGTATGAAGTTAAGACTTAAAGCTCAACCACGGCAGAAGAAAGAGGAAGGACGAAGGTCGTCCCCTATGCTTTTGTCATAGGCTCTATACGGTATGCCATGCTGAGTACCGCACCTGATGTGTGCCTTGCC
>NW_021309373.1:0-1154 GCF_002162155.2 Triticum dicoccoides
GACACGTTCGATGCTGGGTCATGGATGCCTGTCCCTGTAAGTCTGTGCCACTTTGGGTTTACGACTAGCCATGTCAGCCCGGGCTCCTTATCATATGGATGCTAGCGACACTGTCATATACGTGTGCCAAAAGGCGCAAACGGTCCCGGGCAAAGGTAATGCGACACCCGTGGGGATACCGTGCGTGAGGCCGCAAAGTGATATGAGGTGTTACATGCTAGATCGATGTGGCATTGAGTCGGGGTCCTGACAGCGTTGGTATCAGAGCTTGACTGCCTGTAGGATTACCAAGCCAAACTGGTCGAAGTTGAGTCTAGAAATTCTTTAGTTATATAAGGGAATTGATTGTGGGATGGAACGTAAGGCTCTTTTTACTCCTTATACCTCATGCCCTTCTGATCTGAGTCATCTTATCTTTCCTGCGGGGATTAAGAACTAGGCTATCTCTTCTTTCTATTAGGAACACGTGTTACTAATCAGTAGACTTATAAGATTGTTGGATTTAAGTCTCAGTTCAGTTCCTACTACTTCCGTATGTTAAATGTTGATCTCGGAACCTTGATATTGTGCTTCTGAGTGGTTATGCCACCATTTTTGTGATTGTCTCAAATCTTTTCTGAGCATTTACAGCCGTTATGCTGTCCGAGTCATCCCAGGTTTCTAAGTAGTCTGATGCATTTGCAAATCCTTTCTTCCCGGTTCAATGTTCCCATGGGCCAGATTAACCACACTAATCAGTGAGTTGAGGTACCCCGTTACCTTGACATATATGTTGGAGATATTATTATGACCCTAGGTGTCTTAGGGGATCATCTAGTAATTTAGCCATGATTTGTGTTCCCAGTGTGATGATTCTGGCCATCATTCTCGAAAGCATCCCGTGATGCTACTTAGTAATAGGTATTCTGTTCCTGGGTTCTTGAACCCGAGATTCACTCCACCTACTTCGTGTTGATAGTAATTGTTAGTGCCTTCAGGATATTAGTAACCTTTGCGATAGTCCTTGAAGTCCGTGGTGTCTTCTTCTTCCAAATACCATGAACTACCTATGGCAGAAGTTCCTCGTTGAACTGAAATATCACAACAGGATTATTCTTGATGAGTTCTCCATTATATATTGTGGCTCTGCCAGTTCTACCTTTCTGCATGGGTTA
>NW_021309374.1:0-1127 GCF_002162155.2 Triticum dicoccoides
TGGACCCCATCCCCTCCTCTGCTCCCCTCTCGCGCACACCACCGAGCGGAGCTCGCCGTCATCGTCGTCGTACCCGTGGCCACCGGCCACCCCTAGCCTCGCCGATGCGCCCAGGAGCTCCTCCTCGACCCCCTCTTCCTCCCCACCGATCCACGACCCTCCGGAAGCCCTGCATCGCCGCCAACGCGCCGTCTTCAACCTCCGGATCCGACGGCCCCCTTCGGTCAATTTGCGGCCTCAGCGCGTCCCCGGCTACACCGAGTTGCTCCCCTTCACCGCTGTGAGCTCCTCTTCGTTCTCCCCCTCTCCCCACCATTGATTGCATCCCCTAGCCGTTGTTTCTGTGATGGCCGAGAGCTCGCTGCCGCCGCCGTGAAGCTCGCCGTTGCTAGCGACCCCTGCTGACCATGAAGAGCACCTGGACGAGTTCGACACGTCCCGCAGATGCTTCCCAACCGCCTAGCTTGTTCATTTGCAAGCTGCAGCCCCGCGCCGCTCGAACCCGTAGCTCCGGCCGCCGCCGTTCTGGTCGCCGCCGTCGACCCCGGCCTCCCTGTGCCCAGCTGCGTGCGCCCCTAGACGCGCGGGAGCACGGGCTCCCTCCTGGTGCCCTCAGGGTGCCCAACCGCAGCCTGTAGCGCCGCCTCAACCAACTCCGGCGAGTTCCCGCCGCTGCTGTGGTCGCCGGCGTCACCTGCTGACGTGGCGCCGGTTAATTAGTGCTAATAACCCCGCTAAACACCCCCAGAGCCACTGCCATGTGGGCCCCTGCGCTTAATTACGTTAATATAATTATTCTGTTAAATTAGTGTTAGTGCCGTGGACCCCACGTGTCAGTTTTGACTCTGGCCCAGTCATCGTTGACCGGTCCCACCTGTCATTCACTCAATCCAGACCTGAGACACTGACCAGTGGGCCCCACGGGTCAGGTTTGACCGGACCAGCCCGGTTGACCCTGCTGACGTCACTGTGACGTGGTGCTGACGCAATAAGTATTTTCTGGATTTAAAAATAATCAGGAAATTCCAGAAAATGCCTAAAACTTCTAAAATTCATAGAAATTCAACCGTAACTCCAAATTAAATAATTTATATATGAAAAATTATCAGAAAAATTCAAGGAATCCA
>NW_021309375.1:0-1583 GCF_002162155.2 Triticum dicoccoides
TTTTGCCACTGTTTTCAAATTCAAAATAATTTCTTACAGTGCCAAAACATTCTGAAATATTTTATGTTACCTCTCTGGACTATTCCAAAAGTACATAAAACATTTCAAAGCATTTGAAAATATATTCATTATATATTATGAATATATCCCCAAATTCAAATAGATTATTGATTTAAATTCAGAGACCAAATAATTCCTTAAAAATATTCCAGAATTTTGGTTTGATATATAACTCTTGCCAAAATTCACAAAACTATTTTTAGGGCATTTTGGATTCACAGAATGCAATTTTAAAGGGTGCTTGCCCTTCTTTTAATTAGGGTTTTGAGGCTTCTGAATTCCTCAGTTCAAATTTCATTTGAATTTAAACATGATGCAGCAACCAAGCTAGTCCAAGGCCAGGGTAAAGCTAGGGATGTGACAACTCACCCCCACTAAACAAGAATCTCGTCTCGAGATTCAAGCGTAGGGTAAGGTGAAGGGGTAACGCAGACTAGTATAATCTTTACGATCCAGTTGCACTTCAAATGAACGTTGTTTCGATCACCATCTTGGTCTTGTCGTCTTGTTCTGAGAACTCCAATTGACATGACAATGCGAGGAAAGGGAAACTCTAGCAGGATCGATCTTCTAGAAGACCGAACAACTCACGGAATGAGACATAGAGCCATCTCTCGAGCTGAGAGATGAAGCACACCTCTAGAGAAATGGAGTGGAACAGATGACGAAGGTTCACTAGGTAGACAACGATTCCACACCTAAGAAGGTGGTGAACGGTTGTCAACGTAGCGAGGAGTTGAGTTGCCGTGATACCACGACGAAACATCCTGGAGGGGGGTGATTCGTAGATTATTATCTTAAGTGGCAAAAAGAATTACCTTTGATATAGAGATCGTTAAGACTCTCTATATCAGCCTAAGGCAAATCACAGCAATCGATTGGCGGGGTCGGTAGAATGGCATACTTGGACTTGGATGATGTGGATTACCTTGTTGAAGACAACGTAATGGATGATTTTGCTTATCACCGGAAATGGAAGAGACCCATGGTAGAATGGCACATTGGCGGTGCAAGCTAGGAACAAAATGCAAATGCTGGGAATGATTCTGGTAACTGGGGAAGAACCCAACAAAATAGAGTGAATTCACTGTTTGAAAAGGTCATAGCATTTGCCGAGGAAACTGAGAGGAATCCCAGTTAGAGATGATGATATCACGTAGTGCTTGTGCGTGCTCTCAAGAACTTGAGCATTTCCATAATCATCAAGGTTTTATCAACAACCGCGTCAAGGGTGCTGACAACACAACATACTACCATGATAAATAGCGATGGACGATGCAGATGCGAAGGAGGATAACACT
Source organism: Triticum dicoccoides (assembly GCF_002162155.2). NCBI lineage: Eukaryota > Viridiplantae > Streptophyta > Magnoliopsida > Poales > Poaceae > Triticum > Triticum dicoccoides. Next base: position 1,362 of record NW_021309375.1, read on the forward strand.
TTCTCAGATTTCACCTTAGCGAGGCCAAGCAAATAAAATCTGGATGATCGACCGAGAGACATTTAGCACTCCGCTTCTAATGTTCTCCTTGATGTGCTAGTATAACCCATTCATAGATATGGTTTGATATCTAAAACATCAAGTAAAAGGTCGGACTTCGGGAACACAAAAATCCATAGGGGCAACTAGGGAGTAAATCCTACGAAATCCCTATGGGGGGGG
>NW_021309376.1:0-917 GCF_002162155.2 Triticum dicoccoides
GACTAGGGTTACCGGTCGGCACTTCTGTTCGGGCTCCAAGCCGCGACGGCCGTCCGATTCGATCGAGCGGCTCTCAGCGACGCGGAGCACCGGCTCGGGCCTTCGGGCATTAATGGGCCATTTCGGTCACGGGCTTCGGCCCAGGTTGCCTTTGCCCAGCGCGTTTTTTTCCTCTTAACGTTTTTCGCTGCTGGGCTGTGAGGTATTTTGGGCCAAAATCACTGTCGCGATTTTCTGTTTTTCCAGTGCGTTTAAGTTAATAAATATTATGATTTGCACTGCTTAAACCAGAAAATGCGAAAAAATGTAATAAACACATTATTATTCTGGGTAAAATTGAACCAACGAGATATTTTATTCAGGATTTATTATGTGTTTTTGGATGATGAAGTTTTTTTAGACATCAAATAATGATAATGTTATTTTTATGTTGATGTTTAAATTGAGAATGAAATGACTCTAATTTTATTTCGGACCAACGTTGTTTTATTATTATGAGTCATCACTTATGATATTTTAATTCCATGTTTTTTCTGCCCAACGGTGTTTTGACATGGAGTTGAAATTAAATACTTGGCATGTTTGTTTATTTACCAACGTAAATTTATAATCATGCAAGTTTACTTATGAACTTTTATGATGATTTCAGCTTCCGCTCCATTCCGGTCCGACACGATCGAACCACTTACGGGGAGTAACTTCCCTCGTTGGAAGTCCCAAGTCGAATTATGTTTGGGTTGTAATGAATTTGACTATGCCTTGAGGGAAGAAAAACCTGTGGCACCTGTGGCAGGTGTCACAGGGTATGCAGAACTCAAGAAGGAGTATGATGTTAAGATGGAAAAGTGGAATAAGTCCAACCATATTGCGCTTCTCATCATGAAAGCGACAATATCGCCGGACATTTCTGAAGCACT
>NW_021309377.1:0-910 GCF_002162155.2 Triticum dicoccoides
GCATTCCAGGGTTTGTTAATCATGGTAATCACTTCGGGACCCCAAAAGAGTGAGTAATTGTCCATGAAACGGGCCAGAATCAGCCAAAACTGCCAGTGTTGATGACCGGCACATAATAGCATCCCAGGGTTTGTTAATCGTGGTAATCACTCTAGGACCCCAAAACAGTGAGCAATAGTCCATGAAACGAGCAAGAATCGGCCAAAACAGCCAGTGTTGATGACCGACACGTAAACGCATCCCAGGGTTTTTTAATCATGGAAAACACTCTGGGACCCCAAAACAGTGAGTAATAGTCCATGAAACGGGCCAGAATCGGCCAAAACAGCCAGTGTTGATGATCGACAAGTAAACGCATCCCTAGATTTGTTAATCGTGGAAATCACTCTGGGACCCCAAAACAGTGAGTAATAGTCCGTTAAACGGGCCAGGATCGGCCAAAACTGCCAGTGTTGATGACCGACACATAGACGCATCCCAGGGTTTGTTAATCGTGGTAATCACTACATGACCCCAAACCAGTGAGTAATAGTCCATGAAATGCGCCAGAATCGGCCAAAACTGCCAGTGTTGATGACCGATACGTAAACGCATCCCAGGGTTTGTTAATCGTGGTAGTCACTCTCGGACCCCAAAACAGTGAGTAATAGTCCATGAAACGGGCTAGAATCGGCCAAAACTATGAGTGTTGATGACCGACACGTAAACGCATCCCAGGATTTGTTAATCATGGAAATCACTCTGGGACCCCAAAACAGTGAGTAATAGTTCATGAAACGGGCCAGAATCGGCCAAAACTGCGAGTGTTGATGACCAACACGTAAACGCATCACAGGGTTTGTTAATCGTGGAAATCACTCTGGGACCCCAAAACAGTGAGTAATATCGATGAAACAGGCCAGAATCGGCC
>NW_021309378.1:0-577 GCF_002162155.2 Triticum dicoccoides
GAAGAAGAGAATATTCTATTTTTTCTCTTCTTCTCCTCTATTCCTTTCTTCTTCTCCTCTTCTTTTTCTTCTTTTTTCTTCTTCTTATTTATTTCTCCTCGTCTTCCTCTCCCCTCTTCTTCTCCTTTCTTCCTCTTCTTATTTCCTTTTTCTCTCATTCTTTTTCTTCTTCTTCCTTCTTAAAAATACATGAAGTAGTATTGCTTGTTTTTTCAATAATGTTCAAATAGAAATTTTAGAAAAAATTAAAGGTTTTGCCTAATTTATTGTTCATATGAATATGCAAACATTTGCATATTTACAATAATCAATCACCAAAAAAATCTATGAACAGAAAAAATACTATTTTTTCTGTTAATCTATCTTTTGCATACATATACACACATACATATACTATACATATACATATAATCAGGAAAAAACATATATGAATTTGCAAAAAAAACAGGGGGAAGAGGGGGAGGTCCTGGCCCTGACTAAAGCAAGAGGCGACGGCGGCGCGGGGCGGCGACAGCGAGGCAGAGGCGGGGCGGCGACGGCGTCGGGGTGGCGACGCGGGGCGGCGACGGCGTAGGGG
>NW_021309379.1:0-1324 GCF_002162155.2 Triticum dicoccoides
TCCGTCGCCAACTTGGGGAGTGTCAGAAGCTTGACTCCACCGCCACTGAGTTCTACAACAAAGTCAAGAGTCTCGCGGACACGCTGGCCTCCATTGGACAGCCCCTCACCGACTCCGAGTTCAACTCGTTTATTGTCAATGGTCTTGATGAGGAGTATGACGCCCTAGTCGAGATCATCAATGAGAGGGGCAACTCCACGCCCATGCCAGCACACGAGGTCTTTTCACGCCTCCTGCTTACTGAGCAACGAGTCGAGACGCGCCGATCCAGGGGCAACGACGCCCTCTCGGCAAACGCCGCCACCAAGGGTGGTCGCTCCTCTGCTTCATCCAGGGCTCCTTCGGGGCAGTCACCACCACCCGCCTCGGCCCCTCCTCCTACTGCGACGCTACCAGGGGCTGGCGGTCCACGTGTGTGCCAGCTTTGTGGTCGCGATGGGCACTGGGCCTCGAAGTGTCACAAGCGCTTTCAGCGGGGTTTTCTTGGTCTTGGCAATGACGGGAAGGATACACGCAACTTTGTTCGTCAGGTCGCCATGGTTGATCGTCCGCCGCCGCAGAAGCCACAGGGACACACTCAGTCCTACTCCATTGATCCCCACTGGTACATGGACTCTGGGGCGACAGAGCACCTGACCAGTGAGATGGGGAAGCTTCACACTCGTGAACCCTACCATGGCTCCGACAAGATCCACACCGCCAATGGAGCAGGTATGCACATCTCTCATATTGGTCAAGCATCACTTCTCACTAGACATGTCAATAGGAGTCTTCAACTTCGCAATGTTCTTCCAGTTCCATCTGTGACACGTAATCTTCTTTCAGTTCCTAAACTCACTCGTGATAATAATGTGCTTTGTGAATTTCATCCTTTTGATCTTTTTACTAAGGATCGGGGCACGAGGGACATTCTTCTTAGTGGGCGGCTCTGCCAAGGTCTCTATCGTCTGGAGCATCCTAGCGTCGCTCGCGTCTTCAGTGGAGTTCGGGTATCTCCGTCACAGTGGCATGCTCGTCTTGGTCACCCGGCCACACCTATTGTCCGGCATGTTTTGCGTCGTCATGAGCTTCCTAGTGTGTCTAGTAATAAAGATGTAGCAGTGTGTGATGCTTGTCAGCAGGGGAAGAGTCATCAACTTCCTTTTTCGGAGTCCAGTCGTGAGGTGAAACATCCTTTAGAACTTGTGTTTTCAGATGTATGGGGTCCTGCTCAGACTTCTGTTAGTGGTCATAATTATTATATCAGTTTTGTTGATGCTTACAGCCGCTTTACCTGGCTTTATCTTATCAAACGTAAATCTGATGTGTTTGACATTTTTGTTCA
>NW_021309380.1:0-1596 GCF_002162155.2 Triticum dicoccoides
TACTGGAGTCGACCTATACGCCGGGTGCCACGGACACTCGGCGGTTACATATGAGCACATATTACAAGCATATAAAATTACAATCCCAGCTTTAACAGAGCTCATCCAGTGTAAAGTAGAATAGCACTGAGCAGGTACGTGTATGAAGATATGAGGTCACAAGTCAAGGACAAGGCAGGATTTTCTAGCGCCCCTTGAGGTTTAGGAGGCTCATATCATGCACATGGCTTTCCCCGGCTCCGTAGTTACGGTGTGCAAAGCACATAGGCTCTTTTGGCTGCGGGAGCTCAATGTCTTCATTATCCAGGCTTGCTACCACCCAAGACATGAGGGGGCGAGCCTCTGGGTCGTCCTGCACCGACAAGAGTCCGATATGGATGCATCGTAGAGCTTCAACGAGAGAGCAACCCTCAACGATGGATGAATCGATTAGATCCATCACTTTCCCATCCTTCCTTAAGCTCCACGCCTGCATCAAACCAATCATGTTATTCATCAGTAGTACCCCCCTTCTTAATTATCAGTTGAACAAGTTCTGATCACTAAATAAAGTTCCAAAGATGCATACAATCATACTCACTAAATAAAAGTAAAAGACACTTACATAATCTATAAGGTTACGAGTGCGTGCGCGTGAACTTGTTGGGGTTGTGGCGCCGGTCTTCATGCCACTCACAATCTCTAGAACTAATACGCCAAAGCTGTAAACATCGGATTTGACGAAGATTATGCCTTCCATTGCATATTCAGGCGACATGTATCCACTGCTTTGACAATTAACCGTGGTAAATTCAAACTTATTAACCAGTTAAGGCACAAAAGTTGAGGGATCCCATAAATGAAATTCATCACTACTCACAATGTTCCAACAACTCGATTGGTATGTCCTTCGTGTTGACTGACACCAAAGATCCTAGTTGTACCAAAATCGGATATTTTGGGGATCATCTCAGCATCCAACAATATGTTGCTTGCTTTGAGATCTCTATGAATCATCGTCAATCTGGAATCTTGGTGGAGATAAAGAAGTCCCCTGGCTACACCAGCGATTATCTTAAATCTTGTGGGCCAATTGAGCAGTGATTTTCTTCTATCATCTATCAGGGACAGAATTACACGAATCATCTTGTCAGTGACGATGTTTGACCGAAAGTAGAGATTTCTGCAACAAGTGAGTAGAACGTACTGAAAATGAAGTAATCCAGACTTCGGTTAGGTAGGTATGCATAAATCAAAAGCTTTTCGTCTTCATGAATACTGCAGCCTATAAGTTTGACCAAGTTTCTATGCTGCAACCTGGAAATCAGAGCTATTTCATTTTTGAACTCCACTGCCCCTTGGACAGAACCTACATGAAGCCTTTTCACAGCAATTTCCTTACCATCTTCCAACGTTCCCTGAAACATGAGGTATTATTTAGTCAAGAAAGTTTGATCTTCCATTAATATTCTAACTATCTCCCTCACACAAAAAAAACCGATCAAATAACTATCAGTACAGATACGTCTTGCCTTATAAACATTGCCAAACCCTCCTTTGCCAAGAATGTTGGATTCAGAGAAATTATTTGTCGCGGTAGCAATTTCCCTAAAGTTC
>NW_021309381.1:0-1368 GCF_002162155.2 Triticum dicoccoides
CAAATCCCAGGCATCCTGTGCGTGTGAAGATTACTTTCTAGGGTGACTTTTCCAAACAAGTACTACATGCCAAAGAAATCAAATCCTCAAAACCTTGACATATAAGAGTTGATTATTTTCCAGCCACACCGGGTAAAGTGAAAACAACATAATTTAAACGCAGTGGCTATGTGTAAGTTGTCTTTTTTTTTACAATTCGGGTCAGTCAATTTTCAAAGAACACAACACACTGCACCGAGGCCAAAGACGGTGGTGCCAGAGCGAGTGCAACGAGGCTTGGGGACGCCGGCGACACCTTGGCCGGGAACGAGCCATGGCCGGAAATGACTCCATTTGCCGCCACATCTCAAGTGGAGGCAAGTCGAAAGGTAACGGTTCGAGTGTCTGGGATGCTGACTTGCAGGAGAAGTCTGGTTCTTTTTAAGATTTAGACTTTAGAGGGATGGCCAAAGGCGACGGTGAAGGGAGGGTCGGGTAGCTATGCTGGCGGGAGGGTAGGCGGCCTCGGGCCGCGGAGGTAGGCAAATCAGTTAGTGTCGGCAGGGGACAATTGAAGAACGAAAAGAAACAATACCGACTCGATGTTGATGAAGGTACGATATCCGTCGGATGCTCATCCAATGGTGCGATGGAATCAACTTGCCACACAACGTTTTGTAGACGAGACTTGCCCTTAGTCGGGCCCTAATTTCGAAGGATTGTACTCCATGTAATGGGCATAGGCACGATACAAGTAGCACTATCGATGTCACCCCGAAGCATCATGGCCGATCCCTTGGTGCAGAGCCGAGTCGCATCGCCTCACATTTAGTCTATATCTTTCTTGAAGATGAAACACATACTCACATACACAACGCTTACTAACATATGACGCAGGAATATACTTGCATGCCCACAAACTTGCAACTATTCCGTCCCAAATTCCCAATGAATTGCTGAATTTTGCTTGCCCCATGTATAACTAGATTGGGACCAAGCTTGGAACATAGGGTATTACATCGAAGTTGGCCTTGCTTCCGAGTGGGAACTCAATGGGACTGTCCGCCTCCAGGTTGTAGTATTTCAGACTTTCCACTCGAAATTTATCGTTGACCTTGACATGTTTTCGAGTTTGCAAAATGCAGCGGCACAGATGGTTCCCTTGGGCTTTGCACACGAGTACCCCGTCATCTAGCACAACCATCGGACGAAGCGACGTTTGTGGCCAGTCCCAGTGGATGATGTAGCGCTTGTCCCACTGTGGCATGTTGGAGCCAGCAGCGTCCATGTTAGTGCACATCCACATATCAAGCGACTGGTCGTTGCTTTGCCGGGGACATGCTACACACAACTCTCCACGCAGCTCAGACAAGGTGGAATTCTTTTGGT
>NW_021309382.1:0-1172 GCF_002162155.2 Triticum dicoccoides
ATCTCAGATTTCATGGCTTCTAGCCACTTTGCGGAATCTGGGCTCACCATCGCTTCTTCATAGTTCGTAGGTTCATCATGATCTAGTAGCATGACCTCCAGAACAGGATTACCGTACCACTCTGGTGCGGATCTTACTCTGGTTGATCTACGAAGTTCAGTAGTATCTTGATCTGAAGTTTCATGATCATTATCATTGGCTTCCTCACTAACTGGTGTAGGTGTCACTGAAACAGTTTTCTGTGATGAACTACTTTCCAGTAAGGGAGCAGGTACAGTTACCTCGTCAAGTTCTACTTTCCTCCCACTCACTTCTTTCGAGAGAAACTCCTTCTCTAGAAATGATCCATTCTTAGCAACAAATGTTTTGCCTTCGGATCTGTGATAGAAGGTGTACCCAACAGTTTCCTTTGGGTATCCTATGAATACACATTTCTCCGATTTGGGTTCGAGCTTATCAGGTTGAAGCTTTTTTCACATAAGCATCGCAGCCCCAAACTTTAAGAAACGACAACTTTGGTTTCTTGCCAAACCATAGTTCATAAGGCGTCGTCTCAACGGATTTTGATGGTGCCCTATTTAACGTGAATGCGGCCGTCTCTAAATCATATCCCCAAAATGATAGCGGTAAATCTGTAAGAGACATCATAGATCGCACCATATCTAGTAAAGTACGATTACGACGTTCGGACACACCATTACGCTGTGGTGTTCCGGGTGGCGTGAGTTGCAAAACTATTCCACAATTTTTCAAATGTACACCAAACTCGTAACTCAAATATTCTCCTCCACGATCAGATCGTAGAAACTTTATTTTCTTGTTACGATGATTTTCAACTTCACTCTGAAATTCTTTGAACTTTTCAAATGTTTCAGACTTATGTTTCATTAAGTAAATATACCCATATCTGCTTAAATCATCTGTGAAGGTGAGAAAATAACGATATCCGCCACGAGCCTCAATATTCATCGGGCCACATACATCGGTATGTATGATTTCCAACAAATCTGTTGCTCTCTCCATAGTACCGGAGAACGGTGTTTTAGTCATCTTGCCCATGAGGCACGGTTCGCAAGTACCAAGTGATTCATAATCAAGTGGTTCCAAAAGTCCATTAGTATGGAGTTTCTTCATGCGTTTTACACCGATATGACCTAAACGACAGTGCCACA
>NW_021309383.1:0-1310 GCF_002162155.2 Triticum dicoccoides
AAACAGTGAGTAATAGTCCGCGAAACGGTCAGAATTCACCAAAACTGTGAGTATTGACGCCGGACATGCAAACACACCATGGGGATCGTCAATCGTGAAAATCGCTCCGGGACCCCAAAACGGGCTAGAATCGTGAGTAATAGTCCACAAAACGGACAAGAATTGGCCAAAATTGTGAGTGGTTATGACCGACACATAAACGCAACCCGGGGTTCGTCAATCATCGAAATCACTTCAGGACCCCAAAACGGTGAGTAATAGTCCACGAAACGGGCCAGACTCGACAAAAACCGTGAGTATTGATGACCGACACGTAAACGCACCCCGGGGTTCAACAATAGTCCATGAAACGGGCCAGAATCGACAAAAACTGTGATTATTGATGACCGATATGTAAGCGGACCTTGAGGTTCAACAACTATGGAATTCGCTTTGGGACCCCAAAACCGTGAGTAATAGTGCATGAAACAGGTTAGAATCGACAAAAACCGCGAGTGTTGATAACCGACACGATACGCACCTTGGGGTTCAACAACTATGCAAATCGCTTCGGTACCCAAAAACGGTTAGTAATAGTACACGAAACGGGTCAGAATTGGCCAAAACTCTGAGTGTTGACGACAGACTTGCAAACGCACCCTGGGATTGTCAATCGTGAAAATCGCTCAGGGACCCCAAAACGGTGAGTAATAGTCCACAAAACAGACAAGAATTGGCCAAGATTGTGAGTGGTTATGACCGACACATAAACGCAACCCGGGGTTCGTCAATCGTCGAAATCACTTCAGGACCCCAAAACTGAGTAATAGTCCAAGAAACGGGCCTGAATCGGCCCAAACCGCAAGTTTCGACGACCAACACGTCAGCACGTATTTGGGTTCAACAACCATGGAAATCGCTTTGGGACCCCAAAACAGTGAGTAGAAGTCCACGAAATGGGCAAGAATCGGCCAAAACTGCGAGTGTTGATAACCGACACGTAAGCGCACCTTGTGGTTCAACAACTATGCAAATCGCTTCGTTACCCGAAAACGGTTAGTAATAGTACACGAAACGGGTTAGGATTGGCCGAAACTATGAGTGTTGACGACAGACATGCAAACGCACCTTGGGATTTTAAATTGTGGAAATCGGCCCGGGACCCCAAAACGGTGAGTAATAGTCCACATAACGGACAAGAATTGGCCAAAATTGTGAGTGGTTATGAGCGACACATAAACGCAACCCGTGGTTCGTCAATCGTCGAAATCACTTCGGGACCCGAAAACTAAGTAATGGTCCAAGAAACGGGCCTGAATCGGCCCAAACCG
>NW_021309384.1:0-2181 GCF_002162155.2 Triticum dicoccoides
GCAATACATGAGTGTAAGCCATGGACATAGCACTTGGGTGGTAAAAGATGGTGGTTGTGAGGACAAAAAGAGGGAGAAGACAGTCTCACATCAACTAGGCGTATCAACGGGCTATGGAGATGCCCATCAATAGATATCAATGTGAGTGAGTAGGGATTGCCATGCAACGGATGCACTAGAGCTATAAATATATGAATGCTCAAAAAAAGAACTAAGTGGGTGTGCATCCAACTTGCTTGCTCACGAAGACCTAGGGCATTTTGAGGAAGCCCATCATTGGAATATACAAGCCAAGTTCTATAATGAAAAATTCCCACTATTATATGAAAGTGACAATATAGGGGACTCTCTATCATGAAGATCATGGTGCTACTTTGAAGCACAAGTGTGGAAAAAGAGATAGTACCATTGTCCCTTCTCCCTTTTTCTCTGATTTTATTTTTTTCCTTTTTTTCTCTTTTTTTCTATTTCCTTTTTTTTCTTTGGCCTTTCTTCTTTTTTTTCTTTTGCCCTTTCTCTTTTTTTCTTCTCTTTTTTTTCTTTTGTAAAGTCCAAAGTCTCATCCCGACTTGTGGGGGAATCATAGTCTTCATCATCCTTTCCTCACCGAGACAATGCTCTAATAATGAAGATCATCACACGTTTATGGATATACAACTCAAGAGTTACAACTCAAAGCTAGAACAAAATATGACTCTATATAAATGCCTCTGGCGGTGTACCGGGATGTGCAATGAATCAAGAGCGACATGTATGAAAATTATGAAGGTGGCCTTGCCACAAATACGATGTCAACTACATGATCATGCAAAGAGCAATATGACAATGATGAAACGTGTCATAATAAACGGAATGGTGGAAAGTTGCATGGCACTATATCTCGGAATGGCTATGGAAATGCCATAATAAGTAGATATGGTGGCTGTTTTGAGGAAGGTAAATAATGGGTTCAATACCGGCGAAAGTTGCGCGGTAATAAGAGAGGCTAGCAAGGTGGAAGGATGAGTGTGCGTATATCCATGGACTCACATTAGTCATAAAGAACTCATATACTTATTGCAAAAGCCTACTTAGCCCTCGAAGAAAAGTATTACTACGCATGCCCCAAGAGGGATAGATTGGTAGGAAAAGACCATCGCTCGTCCCCGACTGCCACTCATAAGGAAGACAATCAAAAGAGCACCTCATGCAACAAATTTGTCACACAAATTTTACCATACGTGCATGCTACGGGACTTGCTAACTTCAACAAAAAGTATTTCTCAATTTCATAATTATCCACTAGCATGACCCTAACATTACTACCTTTATATCTCAAAACAATTATCAAGCAACAAATTGATCATAGCATCCAATTCACTTCCTATGATAGTTTTTATTATACCTAACTTGGATGCTCATCATTCTAGGACTAAATTTGTAACCATAGCAAATACCATGCTGTTCTAAAAGACTCTCAAAATAATTTAAGTGAAGCATGAGATACTAGCAATTTCTTTAAAATTAATCCACCGCCATGCTCTAAAAGATATAAGTGAAGCACTAGAGCAAAAACTATCAAGCTCAAAAGATATAAGTGAAGCACATAGAGTATTCTAGCAAATTCTAATCAAGTGGGCTTCTCCCAAAAGGTGTGTACAGCAAGGATGATTGTGGTAAACTAAAAAGGAAAGACTAATATAATACACGACGCTCCAAGCAAAACACATATCATGTGGCGAATAAAAATATAGCTCCAAGTAAAGTTACCAATGAACAAAGACGAAAGAGGGGATGCCTTCCCGGGGCATCCCCAAGATTAGGCTTTTGGATATTCTTGAATATCTTGGGGTGCCATGGGCATCCTCAAGCTTAGGCTCTTGCCACTCCTTATTCCATAGTCCATAAAATCTTTACCCAAAACTTGAAAACTTCACAACACAAAACTCAACAGCAAATCTTATAAGCTCCGTTAGTGAAAGAAAACAAAACCAGCACATAAGGTACTGTAATGAACTCATTCCTTATTTATTTTGGTGTTAAACCTATTGTATTCCAACTTTTCTATGGTTCATACCCTTACATACTAGCCATATATGCATCAAAATAAGCAAACAACACACGAAAAACATAATCTGTCAAAAACAGAACAGTCTGTAGCAACCTGTAACTAACGCAAACTTATGGAACTCTAAAAATCCT
>NW_021309385.1:0-1310 GCF_002162155.2 Triticum dicoccoides
CCCAACATCTACCTTTGGAGACACCTGTAATGCTCCTTTATAATCACCCATTTACGTTGTGACGTTTGGTAGCACCCAAAGTGTTCCTCCGGCAAACGGGAGTTGCATAATCTCATAGTCATAGGAACATGTATAAGTCATGAAGAAAGCAATAGCAACATACTAAACGATCAGGTGCTAAGCTAATGGAATGGGTCATGTCAATCAGATCATTCAACTAATGATGTGACCTCGTTAATCAAATAACAACTCATTGTTCATGGTCAGGAAACATAACCATCTTTGATTAACGAGCTAGTCAAGTAGAGGCATACTAGTGACACTCTGTTTGTCTATGTATTCACACATGTATTATGTTTCCGGTTAATACAATTCTAGCATGAATAATAAACATTTATCATGATATAAGGAAATAAATAATAACTTCATTATTGCCTCTAGGGCATATTTCCTTCAAGTCCTCCATGGGGGCCGGGCAAGAAATGAGGAAGGGCAGCAAGACAACCACCGCGGCTCGGGCGGGCGACGCCCTACATGTTTTCACAGGGCGCCGCCGATGTTCTGTGCACTCTCCTGCACTTCGTGAACAACGAGTTGGTCGATGTCGCCAAGGGCAAAATCGTTCAACCGGGCAACCCCTTGTTCCATGGTACCCAGATGCCACCCAACTTGTTTAGGGTTCAACTGGTTCGGGTGCTGCCAGGCTGCGACGAGTTGTTACCTCCGATTCGACCCGTCGGGGCCGACGATGATGACGTGATGACCCTCAGCGCCTGCCTGAGCTAGCCCTTGCTTTGGCCGAAGAGCCAGATTCGTTTGGGGACGGGGGACACCACCCCAAAGACAACACCGCCAGTCATGCCGGCGCTAAGTCGGCCCCATGGCAAGACCGCCGCAACGGTGCCGGACATCCATATGCCACTGGATCCAAACATACATATGGCACAGGATCAGAACGACAACGACGATAATACATTTGGCAACGTCGATCAGTACTTTGCCGATCATGGGTACGATGGCGACTTCATGGGGCCTCCTTCTCAAGAACCCAACCCAACAAAAGACGTGCGCGATCTAGCTGGTACCGCGGAGAAGCCAAGTTGCAACAGGCGTCGTCTGCCGTTCAGCTCTCAGGAGATGCCTCCAGCTGCCGACTTCACCGAGCCTCAGATAGGCGAGGTGCGAAATATTATCAGCCCCAACACACTCAAGAAGGCGGTCTGTGAGCAGAACTCGGTCCCATTACAGGAGAAGAAGAAGGCACGCAAAAGAAAGACTAACAAGGGTGCGAGCCAGCCGGCACCGAGTAC
>NW_021309386.1:0-1084 GCF_002162155.2 Triticum dicoccoides
TTGCAAGTAGTTTCTGGTGTTTGTAGTATGCTGGAGGCCGTGGACAGCGCTGACCGTAGGGGTGGGCTGTGATGCGGTAGGCACGTGGCCGGGTATACCGGGCGCCCGTTTGGTGTCACGGAACCCTGTTCACATCGTTTGGGGCTGTGAGCGAAACTCCGGCCGGATCTCCTCATGGATGGAACCCGAATAGGCGATAAACCTGGACTAGAGACTTGAGTGTTTAGGTAGGTCGTGGTCTACACCCACGTCGGCTTTCGCTTGAAGTCTGCCGAGCACATGTCGTGTGCAGACGCTAAGTGGTGGAAACATGTGTGAAGAAGTACACCCCTGCAGGGTTAACATCATCTATTCGAATAGCCGTGTCCGCGGAAAAGGACTTCTGGGTTGCTTATATCAGTTCATAGACAAGTGAAAGTGGATACTTTAAAATGCGCAAGATAAGCGTGAGTGCTATGGATGGCGTTCTCGTAGGGAGACGGGAGCGGATCCATAGTGGTGTATTGATATGGTGAATATGTGGACTCGTGTGCGCCACCTCAAAAGAGTCGCTTCCAGTCGTAGTTTAGGATAGCCACCGAGTCAAAGCTGGCTTGCTGCAGTTAAACCCCACCATCCCCTTTGTTGATAATGATGCATATGTAGTTAGTTCTGATGTAAGTCTTGCTGGGTACATTTGTACTCACGTTTGCATATTTTATGTTTTGCAGAGAGACTTCAGTCTCATTAGTAGTTCCGCTTGGACTTCGACGTTTAGCTTGTTACCTCAGCTACGATCTTGTGCCTCGGCAGGATTTGGTAGATAGTCAGGCTTCTCAGCCTTTTTCATTTATAGATGTCTGTACTCAGACATGATAGCTTCCGCTTGTGCTTGATTTGTATGCTCTGAATGTTGGGTCTTGAGACCCATGTTTGTAATATCTCGCTCCTCGGAGCCTATTGAATAAATTACTTGAGTCGTAGAGTCATGTTGTGATGCCATGTTGTATTTGCACATATCGAGCATATTGTGTGTATGTTATTGAAATGCTTGGTATGTGTGGGATCTGACCATCTAGTTGTTTATCTTTAGTAGCCTCTCTTA
>NW_021309387.1:0-1032 GCF_002162155.2 Triticum dicoccoides
CCAAGAAAACTCCTCACTTGTGTGACCGTTTTGGGCTGCGGCCAACTCTCAATAGCTTCAATCTTGGCTTTGTCAACTTCAATTCCCTGTGGAGTAACAACATAGCCAAGAAAAGATACTCGGTCGGTGCAAAAGGTGCACTTCCCAAGGTTACCAAACAAACATGCATCACGTAGAGCAATAAAAACAGCACGTAAATGTTCCAAATGTTCTTCCAAAGATCTGCTATAAATCAGTATATCATCAAAATAGACTACCACAAATCGTCCAATGAAAGCACGTAAAACTTCGTTCATTAGTCTCATGAAAGTACTAGGCGCATTAGTTAACCCAAAAGGCATGACTAACCACTCATATAATCCAAACTTAGTTTTAAATGCTGTTTTCCATTCATCTCCCAATTTCATACGTATTTGATGGTATCCACTACGCAAATCAACTTTGGAGAATATTGTAGAGCCACTCAATTCATCAAGCATATCATCTAGCCTAGGAATAGGATGACGATAACGAATAGTAATATTATTAATGCCTCTACAATCAACACACATACGTGATGTACCATCCTTTTTCGGCACTAGAATAATAGGAACAGCACAAGGACTAAGGGATTCGCGTATATAACCTTTGCCGAGAAGCTCTTGTACTTGACGCATAATCTCCTTCGTCTCCTCTGGATTGGTACGGTATGGTGCACGGTTTGGCAGTGAAGCACCGGGAATTAAGTCAATTTGATGCTCAATCCCTCGAATAGGCGGTAATCCCGGTGGCACGTCTTGTGGAAAGACGTCAGCGAACTCCTGCAAAATGTTAGTGACAGCAGGAGGCAAAGAGGAAGGCACGTCCTCGAATGAAAATAATGCCTCTTTGCACACAAAAGCATAGCAAACAGATTTGCTGAAATCTAGCTCATCAATATCAGATTTGGTGGCAAATAAACATGCACTTTTCAATTTAATTTCAGAAGCAACACTAGATGGTTTATTATTAGGCTTCATTTGTTGCTCAAATTCTTTTGCCACAATCTGATTT
>NW_021309388.1:0-1813 GCF_002162155.2 Triticum dicoccoides
CCTCAGCTACGATCTTGTGCCCTCGGCAGGATCTGATAGATAGTCAGGCTTCTCAGCCTTTTTCATTTATAGATGTCTGTACCCAGACATGATAGCTTCCGCTTGTGCTTTGATTTGTATGCTCTGAATGTTGGGTCATGAGACCCCTGTTTGTAATATCTCGCTCCTCGGAGCCTATTGAATAAATTACTTGAGTCGTAGAGTCATGTTGTGATGCCATGTTGTGTTTGCACATATCGAGCATATTGTGTGTATGTTATTGAAATGCTTGGTATGTGTGGGATCTGACTATCTAGTTGTTTATCTTTAGTAGCCTCTCTTATCGGGAAATGTCTCCTAGTGCTTCCACCGAGCCATGGTAGCTTGCTACTGCTCCGGAACACTTAGGCTGGCCGGCATGTGTCCTTCTTCGTTCCTGTGTCTGTCCCTTCGGGGAAATGTCACGCGATGAATACCGGAGTCCTGTTAGCCCGCTACAGCCCGGTTCACCGGAGTCCTGCTAGCCCAGTGCTATAGCCTGGATTCACTCGCTGATGACCGACACGTTCGATGCTGGGTCATGGATGCCTGTCCCTGTAAGTCTGTGCCACTTTGGGTTTACGACTAGCCATGTCAGCCCCGGGCTCCTTATCATATGGATGCTAGCGACACTGTCATATACGTGTGCCAAAAGGCGCAAACGGTCCCGGGCAAAGGTAAGGCGACACCCGTGGGAATACCGTGCGTGAGGCCGCAAAGTGATATGAGGTGTTACATGCTAGATCGATGTGGCATTGAGTCGGGGTCCTGACATTATACCCCAATTGCGAAGATGGCAACACGAAGCTCGGTACCATACTGGAATTGCTGCAGTGGAAGGCAGAGAATGCTGTGGTTGACAAAGTATTTGAGAAGGTACTGAAAATATTGAAGAAGAAGCTTCCAAAGGATAACGAATTGCCTGACAGTACATACGCATCAAAGAAGGTCGTATGCCCTCTAGGATTGGAGGTGGAGAAGATACATGCATGCCCTAATGACTACATCCTCTACCGCGGTGCATACAAGGATCTGAACGCATGCCCGGATGCGGTGCATTGCGGTATAAGATCAGACGAGATGACCCTGGTGATGTTGACGGCGAGCCCCCCAAGAAGAGGGTTCCTGCGAAGGTGATGTGGTATGCTCCTATAATACCCTGGTTGAAAAGTCTGTTCAGAAACGAAGAGCATGCCAAGTTGATGCGATGGCACAGTGAGAACCGAAAGAAAGATGGGAAGTTGAGAGCACCCGCTGACGGGTCGCAGTGGAGAAAAATCAAGAGAAAGTACTGGGATGAGTTTGCAAAGGACCCAAGGAATGTATGGATTGCTTAAAGCGCGGATGGCATTAATCCTTTCGGGGCGCAGAGCAGCAATCACAGCACCTGGACCATGACTCTATGTATGTATAACCTTCCTCCTTGGATGTGCATGAAGCGGAAGTTCATTATGATGCCAGTTCTCATCCAAGGCCCTAAGCAACCCGGCAACGAAATTGATGTGTACCTAAGGCCATTAGTTGAAGAACTTTTACAGCTGTGGAATGGAATGTAGGGTTTCGTAGTAATTTCAAAAAATTTCCTACGCACACACAGGATCATGTGATGCATAGCAACGAGGGGAGAGTATTGTCTACGTACCCAACACAGACCGACTGCGGAAGCGATGACATGACGTAGAGGAAGTAGTCGTACGTCTTCACGATCCAACTGATCAAGTACCGAAACTACGGCACCTCCGAGTTCGAGCACACGTTCAGCTCGATGACGATCCCCGGACTCCGATCCAGCAAA
>NW_021309389.1:0-1775 GCF_002162155.2 Triticum dicoccoides
TCTTCCGCTGCTCCTTCTCGCTGGTCATGTTCGACCTCCTCAGAGGTCGGTACTGTTTCCAGTCCAAGGACGTCGCCATGTCGATCTTCACTGGCCTGACCTCATCCAACTCCGACGAAGGGTGGAAGGAGGGTTTCTTCTTCCTGACGTCGCCGGATCAATGGCCGTGCCCCGTGGATTGGTGCGAGACGGCGTCCACGATCTCCACTACTAATCCGGTGCTGACACCCAAAGATGAGGCATCGGCGACCGCGTCCTCCCCATCGATCTCGGGACGTACCTCTCCGAGAAGGTCAATCTTGGCGCAGCCTTCTTCTCCAGCCTCACCGGTGCATCACCAGTGCCACCGCCGCCCCAACCGTCTCCTCGTTCTAGTGGTGACAAAGGTAAAAACGTGCTTCCGACTCTCCACTCTGTCCAGAGGTACATGCGTTCGGTGAGATGATTTACATAATTACATTATACTGATGGGTTGTGTGCTAGGGACCCAACCATTCATCCGCGACATGAAAGGGAGCTTGCAGGCGGAGAAGGTGAAAACAGAGCCGGACAGTGACAGGCCGCCGGCGTTGTCCGGGAAGAAGATAAAGCATGAGGCAACGTCGAAAGAGGGACCTCCCGGTTCTCAGCTGAGCAGCCTGCCTCTTGATAACCATATCGGCTCGGCGTCCTGCCGGTGGTAGGGCATCTTCAGCCGCGCCTCCAACAGGTCCTCCCCAAGCGATTTTGCCGTGCCGGCAACAAAAAAAGGCTCCAGTCGCGTCTCCAGAAGCCCGTTTTTCGTCGGCTCGGGCCAAAATTGGTGCCGGCGGATCCAGGCCGAACCCGGCGCCCTGGGTGGCGCTTGGGGAGCCGGAGCAAGCGAAAAAGGCGCGTGGGCCCGCCCTGGAAGCGACCCGAGGGTCTTTTCCCGCCGTTTCTTCACATTTTTCCCTCGCGTCTCTCCCGCTCGCTTGCCTTCCTTCCGCCATTCTATCCCTTTCTCCCGCTCGCTCGCCTTCCTCCTGCCATGGACGAGATCATCGCGACAGGATCAACCGCAGCCGTCGAGTCTCCCGGGTTCGCCACCCAGGACGAGGTGGTGGACCTCAACGGCGACATGGAGGCCGAGCTCGGCTACGTCTACGGCGACGACGCGCAGGAACCCGAGGAGGAGGAGGACGAGGAGGAGGAGAAGGAGAAGGAACCGGCCCCTGTTCCGACGAAGGGGCGCCAGAAGAAGAAGAAGCGGGCGGCTAGGTCAGGCGAACCGCACACCAAGTGGACGTCCATGGAGGAGGAATGCCTCACCGAAGCATGAAAAGTCGTCTGCCTCGACCCGACCACCGGCGCGAACCAGAGCTTGGACACGTACTGGGACCGCATCAAGGCCGAGTTCGACGAGCGGAAGCTCGTCGACCCCTACTTCAAAGGCGTGTACATGCAGCGCGACTCCAAGGCGATGGCGAACCATTGGGGGCGTATCCAGTTGGCGTGCAACAAATGACATGGAATCGTCGAGGAGGTCGCGGCTCGCCCGGAGAGCGACGCCAGCATTGAGGATCAGGTACGCACGCCGTTCGCCCGCATATCTTCGTCCCCTACGCCCGCCAACTGTTTGTCTCTCCGCGCAGCTGCTGCGTATGTTCGCCATGTATCGGGGCGACAACCAAGACGCCGACTTCAAGCACTTCCACGTCTACAAGCGCATTGACAAGTGCGAAAAGTGGGCGGAAGTCCGGCGTACCCTCGACAAGGCCAAGGAGACATACAAGCCAGACACGACGACTCCGGGC
>NW_021309390.1:0-1775 GCF_002162155.2 Triticum dicoccoides
TCTTCCGCTGCTCCTTCTCGCTGGTCATGTTCGACCTCCTCAGAGGTCGGTACTGTTTCCAGTCCAAGGACGTCGCCATGTCGATCTTCACTGGCCTGACCTCATCCAACTCCGACGAAGGGTGGAAGGAGGGTTTCTTCTTCCTGACGTCGCCGGATCAATGGCCGTGCCCCGTGGATTGGTGCGAGACGGCGTCCACGATCTCCACTACTAATCCGGTGCTGACACCCAAAGATGAGGCATCGGCGACCGCGTCCTCCCCATCGATCTCGGGACGTACCTCTCCGAGAAGGTCAATCTTGGCGCAGCCTTCTTCTCCAGCCTCACCGGTGCATCACCAGTGCCACCGCCGCCCCAACCGTCTCCTCGTTCTAGTGGTGACAAAGGTAAAAACGTGCTTCCGACTCTCCACTCTGTCCAGAGGTACATGCGTTCAGTGAGATGATTTACATAATTACATTATACTGATGGGTTGTGTGCTAGGGACCCAACCATTCATCCGCGACATGAAAGGGAGCTTGCAGGCGGAGAAGGTGAAAACAGAGCCGGACAGTGACAGGCCGCCGGCGTTGTCCGGGAAGAAGATAAAGCATGAGGCAACGTCGAAAGAGGGACCTCCCGGTTCTCAGCTGAGCAGCCTGCCTCTTGATAACCATATCGGCTCGGCGTCCTGCCGGTGGTAGGGCATCTTCAGCCGCGCCCCCAACAGGTCCTCCCCAAGCGATTTTGCCGTGCCGGCAACAAAAAAAGGCTCCAGTCGCGTCTCCAGAAGCCCGTTTTTCGTCGGCTCGGGCCAAAATTGGTGCCGGCGGATCCAGGCCGAACCCGGCGCCCTGGGTGGCGCTTGGGGAGCCGGAGCAAGCGAAAAAGGCGCGTGGGCCCGCCCTGGAAGCGACCCGAGGGTCTTTTCCCGCCGTTTCTTCACATTTTTCCCTCGCGTCTCTCCCGCTCGCTTGCCTTCCTTCCGCCATTCTATCCCTTTCTCCCGCTCGCTCGCCTTCCTCCTGCCATGGACGAGATCATCGCGACAGGATCAACCGCAGCCGTCGAGTCTCCCGGGTTCGCCACCCAGGACGAGGTGGTGGACCTCAACGGCGACATGGAGGCCGAGCTCGGCTACGTCTACGGCGACGACGCGCAGGAACCCGAGGAGGAGGAGGACGAGGAGGAGGAGAAGGAGAAGGAACCGGCCCCTGTTCCGACGAAGGGGCGCCAGAAGAAGAAGAAGCGGGCGGCTAGGTCAGGCGAACCGCACACCAAGTGGACGTCCATGGAGGAGGAATGCCTCACCGAAGCATGAAAAGTCGTCTGCCTCGACCCGACCACCGGCGCGAACCAGAGCTTGGACACGTACTGGGACCGCATCAAGGCCGAGTTCGACGAGCGGAAGCTCGTCGACCCCTACTTCAAAGGCGTGTACATGCAGCGCGACTCCAAGGCGATGGCGAACCATTGGGGGCGTATCCAGTTGGCGTGCAACAAATGACATGGAATCGTCGAGGAGGTCGCGGCTCGCCCGGAGAGCGACGCCAGCATTGAGGATCAGGTACGCACGCCGTTCGCCCGCATATCTTCGTCCCCTACGCCCGCCAACTGTTTGTCTCTCCGCGCAGCTGCTGCGTATGTTCGCCATGTATCGGGGCGACAACCAAGACGCCGACTTCAAGCACTTCCACGTCTACAAGCGCATTGACAAGTGCGAAAAGTGGGCGGAAGTCCGGCGTACCCTCGACAAGGCCAAGGAGACATACAAGCCAGACACGACGACTCCGGGC
>NW_021309391.1:0-948 GCF_002162155.2 Triticum dicoccoides
TTTCCCCTCTAGTGCACCGCAGCTCCGCGTTCGACCTTGGCCGAACTCCGGCGGCCACCTAGGTCGACGCCGGCGCCGATTCCGGCCGCCCCGACCCCAACCGACTCCACAGGAAGACGCGGCGCCCTCCCAGCTACCCGTAGAGCCTCTCCGCCGCCCGAATGGTCGCCGGAGGAGCGATCCCGAAGCCCTCCGCCGTGCCTGTTGCCGCCGGCGTTGAGCCGCCGGCCTGTTTGGGCCATTTGACCGGGGTTTGACCTTCCCTGTGTCACTGACATGCGGGACCAGCCCGCCTAATTAATCTAGGTTAGTTTAAGTTAAAACGCTAACTAACCCAGTTAGTTAGGTTAGTCACTGACACGGAGGACCCACTGGTCAGTTTGACCTGGGCTGCCCGTTGACTCGCTTACGTCATGCTGACGTAGTGCTGATGCAGCAAATTCATTTTCTGGAATTATTTTAATTCTAAATATCCAGGAAATTTCAGAAAATGCCTAAAACTTCAATAAATCATAGAAAATTAACCGTAACTCCAAATTAAATAATTTATATATGAAAAATTATCAGAAAAATTCAAGGAATCCATCTGTACCATTTTCATGCATGTTAGAACAACTTATAGCTGCTGTTTAGCACAAATCAATTAAATGGCATTTGAATAATCACATATGGGGTTTAAATTTGAATCTTATATTCAAACCAACTTCATTTAATCTGTTGCTAGTTGCATTAGCTCAAAACACATTCATATTGCCATGTCATGAGCATGCATCATATTGTGCATTGCATTGATTGTGTTCCTTTCTGTGTTGCCGGTATTTGTCCCCTCTCGATAGACGTGATACCGATGATGTGATCGTTGACACTGATGAAGACTCAATGTTATCTTCAGAAGTGCCAGGCAAGCAAAACCCCCTTGTTCATTCCGATACAATCCTACTCTCTCGC
>NW_021309392.1:0-1371 GCF_002162155.2 Triticum dicoccoides
TGCAAAAACTGGCAATTGATATAGTTTCAAATCCTTATGATAGAAGAGATGTCACTTATTACATGATAAGAAAAACAATGCTTATGCAAAGTTAATCATTGTAAATTTTTAATCTCATCGACATTATGTGATGTGAGAATAATTTCGAGATGTTATTCGTCTCCATTGTACTACTGTATGGAAATCTATTGAACTTTCCAGTTCAGCTTTCTTAGCTTCACTTTGCAAAGTCAAGTTTGTACTACTTTTTTGTTATTTGTATCTTCAATTTGTTTTCAGTCAACGGTGTTATGTCGCATGGAAGGGATGCATAGCTTGAATGACAACTTTGCTGGAATGTCTCTAATTAATGAATACCATTGTATGAATCGCTATTTTCTTGTTGATGAAGCCATACAAACATTGCAACTTTAATGTCCTTGATAATATTGCTACTAGAACAATTATTTTAATATTGCATGTAAAAGCTATAACTTCATGTATATTCCTATATATACATAACTTGCAGATTATTGGTACATACATCTACAAGTCGTAATTAAATGTGTCTTTTTTAAGTCCTTAGGAAATTTACCTATGCCTATATGAAACCGGTAACAACTACTTAGTGCGTGCTTATAGATTTTTTTTCTTCAAATAGAGAACCATGCTAGGGAGACCATAAAAATATATAAACATAAATTGTGAAATGGGTTCATCATAAAGAAATACATTTAGTGCAAAACACATAATATGTAGGTACGTACATGATTCATGTCAAACATATATATATTCAAATGTCAACAAGAAAACCAAATATATCTAAGATAATATTATGTTTGAAAATGGATTTTATTTGTATATGCCACCAAATTTTGTCCCAACTTTCTCCAGACATCCCCAACTTTGTATGGATGACATCCAGATGATTGAGTAATAAAAAAAAATTATACTCGCAGAAAAAATCTCCAACGATCAACTTAAATTGCATTTGTAAAATTCTAGCCCGCGCATCGAGCGGGCCACTTTGCTAGTTGGATAAAAAATATAATCACGGACAATTTATTAAGCTACTCTAGTCTCTCGCGTGGTTATTCCGTAATAATATCTAGGAGCAGTATATTCCTAGTGGACTAAATATCGTACATGAGGAATTGGTGACATATGGCCTTCAAGGTCTATATCAAAAGGGGCCTTGGTCCAACCTGACACAAAGATTAGGGGTAAGCTTCAATATTTTTAATAGTTTCTGTCAACAATATGAAAGTTTGGTCTTTTTTAGAATAAGAGTATGAAATTTTAGTGAAGACATGGATCTAGCCTTGCTGGTTCCAAATGATATTAGAGTGGGAACAACAATTTGCATTGCTACAACTAAAATCCCCCCCCCCC
>NW_021309393.1:0-1335 GCF_002162155.2 Triticum dicoccoides
ATCCCCAGTTGTTCATGTGTTTCACAAAAGTCTTCAAAATAATATTCGATCTTCCGAAAATCCTCTGGAGCCTTTGGCTCTTGAAATTCTTGCTTGCTTGCATTATGGTTAATCCCATAAGTCTCGTAGTCTTAATGACATTCCTTGTCATTATCATTTTGAGTCTGTTAACTCAATATGTTGCGAATACACGCAATCATCATTGATCCTTATAAATTACCTTTCCGACGGAGCTTCCATTCTTTTAACTGGAATTGGTTCTCGACCAATCCAATTGTCGTTGATTGTACCCTAAGGCTATTCAACTTATCCATCCCTAATCAGAGCATTGCTTCTGATCCCTTGATTTGGAAATCATAATTCCTTTGCATTTGACAATTGAGTTAGTCAGTTGTTTATATAATCTGATCTGCTTGCATTCTTCTTCCTCTAGTTGAGTACCGATACTCGTATCAAATCCTTTGTGGACCATCAAGTCCTTTGTTGGATTGTTATCCGACAGTGTCCTTCACATTTGATCACCTTGTGAGTTCTTCCCCTGATACATAATGCCTTTGTTAAGTTGTATCCTCTGCTTGGTCAACCATGCTCTGCTTTCGGGCTTGTGTTATTTACTCTTGAAACTTGTGGTATATGTTTCTAAGAAGCCCCTATGGGTTGAACATATGCCTTCTCTAAACCGTGTGAATCCGAAAGTTTTCACGAGTCATACTCTTCTGGTGCTTCACCAGATAAAATTTCAACACTGCAACTTCATCGAACGTGAGAAGTGAATGAAAGGTTATGCATTGGAGAAGTGGGAGTCGACCTTGAACTTGTGTTCATGCCCATGGACACGATGTAGATCTTATCATTAAAGCTTCTCTTAAATAAATTATTCCTTTGGTATAAGTTCATCTTATATCTAGGATCTGGCCTTTTGCAACCGTGGTTCCGACCATGATTGTTCTTCTTTGATCTCCTTTCTCGGACAAGTTAAAACAATTGTCTTCTATGGATCAATACACCAGTCCAACCTTTACTTGATCTTGTGTCGAGTATTACCCCCCTGGTATCTCGAGATTATCATGGAACTGCATAACTTTTTATGAGTTCTTCATCAAGTGCTACCTTCCCACTGATTCCAATTTTTCGCGGGCTCTGAGTTATTGAACACTCAAAGACCCCGATAACTGAACCGAGTCCGCTCTACGGTTCAACAACTCTTCAGTAAGCTTCTATAAGTACGAGTTTGTACCCGATCACGCCATTCCTAGCCTGTTTGGCTATATCATTGTCGTGACGATTCTAACTGTGCTACCTGGTCCTTATTCTCGAAGCACCAATTTTCGACGA
>NW_021309394.1:0-1049 GCF_002162155.2 Triticum dicoccoides
CATTAAGGCCTACTTGAATAAGTGTTTTTCAATGAAGGACCTTGGAGAAGCTGCTTATATATTAGGCATCAAGATCTATAGAGATAGATCGAGACGCCTCATAGGTCTTTCACAAAGCACATACCTTGATAAGATTTTGAAGAGATTCAGAATGGATCAGTCCAAGAAGGGGTTCTTGCCTATGTTACAAGGTGTGAGACTGAGCTCAGCTCAGTCACCGACCACGGCAAAAGATAAAGAAGAGATGAGTGTCATCCCCTATGCTTCAGCCATAGGATCTATTATGTATGCCATGCTGTGTACCAGACCCGATGTAAACCTTGCCGTAAGTTTGGTAGCAAGATACCAAAGTAATCCCGGCAAGGAACACTGGACAGCGGTCAAGAATATCCTGAAGTATCTGAAAAGGACGAAGGACATGTTTCTCGTTTATGGAGGAGACGAAGAGCTCGTCGTAAAGGGTTACGTCGACGCTAGCTTCGACTCAGATCTGGATGACTCTAAGTCACAAACCGGATACGTGTATATGTTGAATGGTGGAGCAGTAAGCTGGTGCAGCTGCAAGCAGAGCGTCGTGGCGGGATCTACGTGTGAAGCGGAGTACATGGCAGCCTCCGAGGCAGCACATGAAGCGATTTGGGTGAAGGAGTTCATCACCGACCTAGGAGTCATACCCAATGCGTCGGGGCCGATCAAACTCTTCTGTGACAACACTGGAGCTATTGCCCTCGCCAAGGAGCCCAGGTTTCACAAGAAGACCAGGCACATCAAGCGTCATTTCAACTCCATCCGTGAAAATGTTCAAGATGGAGACATAGAGATTTGCAAAGTGCACACGGATCTGAATGTCGCAGATCCGCTGACTAAACCTCTCTCGCGTGCAAAACATGATCAACACCAGAACTCTATGGGTGTTCGATTCATCACAATGTAACTAGATTGGTGACTCTAGTGCAAGTGGGAGACTGTTGGAAATATGCCCTAGAGGCAATAATAAAAGTATTATTATATTTCATTGTTCATGATAATTGTCTTTTATTCATGCTATA
>NW_021309395.1:0-1255 GCF_002162155.2 Triticum dicoccoides
GCTTGAAGTCTGCCGAGCACATGTCGTGTGCAGACGCTAAGTGGTGGAAACATGTATGAAGAAGTACACCCCTGCAGGGTTATCATAATCTATTCGAATAGCCGCGTCCGCGGTAAAGGACTGCTTGGTTGCCTATACAGTTCATAGACAAGTAAATGGAAACTGTTAAAAGCCTCAAGATAAGTGTGAGTGCCGAGGATGGCTCTTCCGTAGGAAGACGGAGGTGGATCCTCGGTAGTGTATTGAAGTGGTGAGTAGTGGACTCGTGTGCGCAAAACCATTTCAAGTTGGATTATCGTAGGATAGCCTAGCCAAGAGTCAAAGCTGGCTTGCTGCAATAACTCCACCAACCCTTCTTGATACGATGCATGTATGTAGGATCTGATGTAAGTCTTGCTGAGTACCTTTGTACTCATGTTGCTATAATCTACATTTTTACAGAAGACGCTGCAACCCCTTCTGATGGGTTCTATGTAGACGTTGACATCAACGAGTAGGCTAAAGACCCAGGTGGTGACCCTGAGCTTGTGAAGGACCACGTTGTATAGCTAGGCTTTCCAAGCCTCTTTTATTTTACTAGTTGTCTGTACTCAGACAAGTTACTTCCGCTGCTGGTTTGTATGACTGTATGACTTGTATGTTGGGTCGTGAGACCCGTACCTTTGTGTATGTTATGTATGGCTCACTGAGCCTTAAATAAAGTACTTGTGTCATAGAGTCATGTTGTGATGCTTCGTTGTATTTGCACATATCGAGCATATTGTGTGTATGATTGAAATGCTTGGTATGTGTGGGATCTGACTATCTAGTTGTTATCTTTAGTAGCCTCTCTTACCGGGAAATGTCTCCTAGTGTTACCGCTGAGCCATGGTAGCTTGCTACTGCTCTGGAACACTTAGGCTGGCCGGCATGTGTCCTTCGTTCCTGTGTCTGTCCCTTCGGGGAAATGTCACGCTTTGAGTACCGGAGTCCTGTTAGCCCGCTACAGCCCGGTTTACCGGAGTCCTGCTAGCCCAGTGCTACAGCCCGGACCCACTTGCTGATGACCGACACGTTCGAAGCTGGGTCATGGATGCCTGTCCCTGTAAGTCTGTGCCACTTTGGGTTTACGACTAGTCATGTCAGCCCGGGCTCTTTATCATATGGATGCTAGCGACACTATCATATACGTGAGCCAAAAGGCGCAAACGGTCCCGGGAAAAGGTAAGACGACACCCGTGGGAATACCGTGCGTGAGGCCGCAAAGTGATATGAG
>NW_021309396.1:0-1072 GCF_002162155.2 Triticum dicoccoides
AAATCACTACTATCTTTGCTATGCTAGTTTGCTCGCTCTTTTGCTATGCCAATGCTACGATGCCTACCATTTGCTTGTCAGCCTCCCAAATTGCCATGTCAAACCTCTAACCCACCATGTCCTAGCAAACCGTTGATTGGCTATGTTACCGCTTTGCTCAGCCCCTCTTATAGCGTTGTTAGTTGCAGGTGAAGATTGAAGTTTGTTCCTTGTTGGAACATGGAGATGTTGTTCCTTGTTGGAACATGTTTACTTGTTGGGATATCACAATATATCTTACTTAATTAATGCATCTATATACTTGGTAAAGGGTGGAAGGCTCGGCCTTATGCCTGGTGTTTTGTTCCACTCTTGCCGCCCTAGTTTCCGTCATATCGGTGTTATGTTCCCGGATTTTGCGTTCCTTACACGGTTGGGCTATAATGGGAACCCCTTGACAGTTCACCTTAAGTAAAGCTCCTCCAGCAATGCCCAACATTGGTTTTACCATTTGCACTAACAACCTACCACCTTCCCTTGGGTTCTGCAGACTCAAGGGTCATCTTTATTCTAACCCCCCCGGGCCAGTGCTCCTCTGAGTGTTGGTCCGAACTGAGCTGCCTGCGGGGCCACCTCAGGGAAACTTGAGGGTTGGTTTTACTCGTAGCTAGTCTCATCTGAGTGTGCCCTGAGAAAGAGATATGTGCAGCTCCTATCGGGATTTGTCGGCACATTCGGGCGGTGTTGCTGGTTTAGTTTTACCCTGTCGAAATGTCTTGTTGTACCGGGATACCGAGTCTGATCGGAGTGTCTCGGGTGGAGGTCTATTCCTTCGTTGACCGTGAGAGCTTGTCATGGGCTAAGTTGGGACACCCCTGCAGGGTATTATCTTTCGAAAGCCGTGCCCGCGGTTATGTGGCAGATGGGAATTTGTTAACGTCCGGTTGTAGAAAACCCGAAGTTGACCTTAATTAAAATACATCAACCGTGTGTGTAACCGTGATGGTCTCTTTCCGGCGGAGTCCGGGAAGTGAACACGGTGTTGGAGTTATGCTTGACGTAGGTTGCTATAGGATCACTTCTTGATCATACT
>NW_021309397.1:0-1649 GCF_002162155.2 Triticum dicoccoides
CAGTTTCTGCTCTTAATTAAATAGTGGAGGCGATATACAAGCCAACGCCAGTAACTAAGATACTAGTATTGACAGTTGGCTGGTAGGGACGCCTTCCGTGTGCCAATGACAAAGCACTTGTGGCGTTGGCTCTGCGGCCAGGCATCACTATTTTTTAATATGTGAACGGCGTGGGGACGGTTCAACGCCAGTACTATTTATATGCGCTAGGATCCATAGACTACTTATGTTTGCACCGTGGCGAATGCTTGTAAAAATGTGCTCACGTCAGCGGCGCATGCCCACTTTCCCCGTCCGTGCAATTTGCCGGAATAGCGCCGGAGTCTAGAAATGGACCCGTGCCACTAACATACTATTTCTATAAAGGTTTTCCAACTAGTGCTTATTTCAGATATATATATTATTCATGGATGCAAAGCTTTGTTATTGAATTAGGACACCTAATTGGTAATCATGGTATTGTGAATGTTATTTTTCTAGATGAAAGTCCATATTTCAACCCTAAACTATGGCAAATGTGTAAGAATCAACCCTGAATTTGAAACCGTCTAAATTACAACCCTATTGTCAAAATCGGTCAAGTTTCAACCATGTCCTCTCCTCAAAGCGGTTTTTTTTCCGACTTGAAGTTGTTTGACCAGTTGATTACCCAGTCAGCGGCCAAATCAGCCAGTATTTACTGAATAAAGTAATTTTGCCTATATTTTTTAATTTGTTTAACAAAAAGATTTGAAACTTCCCCAGATTGATCATCATGGTAGTGTTGATTTTACAGAATTGTTGCAAAATTTTCTGGAAACTTCCATTTTATGGTCAAATTTCGACATAAAATAGGTTGAATATGTATTTTCCTTGTATTTTTTATTTGTTCAGTGAAACAGTTTGAAACTTTCGAGAATGATTAGCATGACGTTGTTCATTTTATAGAAACTTTTGAATGCTTTCTGGACACGTTCATTTTTTGCGCAAATTCTGACCCAAAAAAAGGGCTGAAGGTGTATTTTGCTTGTATTTTTTTGTTCTTATTGGCGAAAAGCTTTGAAGCATTTACCAAATGGATCAGCATGGTAGATTTCATTCTACATAAAGTTTTCGTGGACATTTCATTCTTGGTTAAACTTTCACCAAAAAAAGGGCTGAATATGCATTTTGCTAGTATGTTTCAATTTGTTTGGCGAAAATTTGGAAACATTACAAGAATGATTACCATAATAGTGTTTATTTTTCAAAAAAGAAGAACAAATCCAAACACTTCCATTTTTGCGACGTGGCAGCTAACTAGGCGGCTGAGGCCTTATAAAATGGTGGGTGCTTATGCCAGGTGCTTAAGGAAAAAGGACTAGCACCGAGTCGCAAATAAACGTATGGTCTCGCAATGCGGAGGTGCTAGTCTGAGATGCTTCGGTTGCTTTAGCATAGGCGTAGCGCCTGGCCTGGCACCCGTTCTCTCCAATGCTGGGATGCTACACGCGTTCTCTCAAATCTTTTTTTAATAAAGCCACAATCACCTCGAAAGAAAACTGCATGAATGATACCCCTTCTGGAAGGAGATATTTGTTACAGCCGGAGTTGACTAATTAACGAACTTCTTTTCGTAGCAATCAGATAAATTTATTATTGATACATGGCACATGCAGTTCCTCTCTTCT
>NW_021309398.1:0-953 GCF_002162155.2 Triticum dicoccoides
GGACACGGCTATTCGAATAGATGATGTTAACCCTGCAGGGGTGTACTTCTTCATACATGTTTCCACCACTTAGCGTCTGCACACGACATGTGCTCGGCAGACTTCAAGCGAAAGCCGACGTGGGTGTAGACCACGACCTACCTAAACACTCAAGTCTCTAGTCCAGGTTTATCGCCTATTCGGGTTCCATCCATGAGGAGATCCGGCCGGAGTTTCGCTCACAGCCCCAAACGATGTGAACAGGGTTCCGTGACACCAAACGGGCGCCCGGTTTACCCGGCCACGTGCCTACCACATCACAGCCCACCCCTACGGTCAGCGCTGTCCACGGCCTCCAGCATACTACAAACACCAGAAACTACTTGCAACTCCTGGACAGAGGACGAGGGTGAATAAGAAGTCGAGCGGGGTCATATTTCAGGGCCCAATGTATGGTAGTAGCTGAATCATGGATCACAACCACAGAACTCAGTTCCTGAGGACGGCTGCAATGAGACAACCCACCATGTACTCCTACATGGCCTCTCACCGCTACCTTTAACAAATCGTGTTCACACACTTAGCTCACACACAGTAGGACATGTTCACACACCTCTGATTCATCCCGGATGAATCAGACCTGACACAACTCTAAGCAGTAGCAGGCATGACAAACAAGCATGAATGAGTAGGCACAACAGGGCTCAAACAACTCCTACTCATGCTAGTGGGTTTCATCTATTTACTGTGGCAATGACAGGTCATGCAGAGGATAAAGGGGTTCAGCTACCGCAGCAAGTAACAGATGAATCGGTGTTGTCCTAATGCATTAAAAGAGAGCAGGAGCGAGAGAGTAGGATTGTATCGGAATGAACAAGGGGTTTTTGCTTGCCTGGCACTTCTGAAGATAACATTGAGTCTTCATCAGTGTCAACGATCACATCATCGGTATCACGTCTATCGAGAGGGGACAA
>NW_021309399.1:0-1183 GCF_002162155.2 Triticum dicoccoides
CAAACCAGCAGCGGAAGTAACTTGTCTGAGTACAGACAACTAGTAAAATAAAAGAGGCTTGGAAAGCCTAGCTATACTACGTGGTCCTTCACAAGCTCAGGGTCACCACCTGGGTCTTTAGCCTACTCGTTGATGTCAACATCTACATAGAACCCATCAGAAGGGGTTGCAGCGTCTTCTGTAAAAATGTAGATTATAGCAACATGAGTACAAAGGTACTCAGCAAGACTTACATCAGATCCTACATACATGCATAGTATCAAGAAGGGTTGGTGGAGTTATTGCAGCAAGCCAGCTTTGACTCTTGGCTAGGCTATCCTACGATACTCCAACTTGAAATGGTTTTGCGCACACGAGTCCACTACTCACCAATTCAATACACTACCGAGGATCCGCCTCCGTCTTCCTACGGAAGAGCCATCCTCGGCACTCACACTTATCTTGAGGCTTTTAGTATTTTCCATTTACTTGTCTATGAACTGTATAGGCAACCAAGTAGTCCTTTACCACGGACGCGGCTATTCGAATAGATCATGTTAACCCTGCAGGGGGTACTTCTTCATACACGCTCTCACCACTTACCGTCGTTTACACGACATGTACTCGGCAACCTTCAAGCGGAAGCCCAACGTGGGTGTCGGCCACGACCTACCTAATCACCTAAGCCTCCAGTCCAGGTTTATCGCCTATTCAGGTTCCATCCGCAGGGAGTCCGGCCGAGGTTTCCCATACGGCCCCGAACGATGTGAACAGGGTTCCCGAGATACCTAACGGGTATTCGGTACAACCGGCCACGTACCTACCGCATCACAGCCCACCCCTACGGTCAGCGCTGTCCACGGCCTCCAGTAGGCTACAAACACCAGAAACTACTTGCAACTCCTGGATGGAGAACTAGGGTGAATAAGAAGCCGAGAGGGTCCATTGGTTTCGGGCCCAATGCATGGTAGTAGCTGATTCTTAAATCACACATACAGATCTCAGTGCTTAAGGTCGGCTTCAATGAAACAACCCACCATGTACTCCTACATGGCCTCTCATCGATACCTTTACCAAATCGTGTTCACCACACCACTCTCATTACCGACATAATCATTTCACTCCAGCCCATCACCCCGATGAACCAGACCTGACACGACTCTAAGCATAGCAGGCATAGCAAGGTAGGAACAACACATACATA
>NW_021309400.1:0-1760 GCF_002162155.2 Triticum dicoccoides
GTGAAGCTTTCGGCCGCGGTGGGGCTAGGGCCTAGGGGTCGGGAGAGAGCCGGGAAGAAGGGGGAAACGGTGGCGTAGCTCACCGCGGTTGCAGTGGGCGTCGAAGCAGGCTCGGGGACGCGCTGGAGACGGCGAATTCGTCGGCGACGGTGGTCGGAGTCCGAAGAGGGGAACGGCGACGTGGCGGCGATGCAGGGCTTCCGGGGACTCGTGGAGCGGTGGGGAGGAAGAGGGAGTCGAGGCGGAGCTCCTGAGCTAATCGGGGAAGCGAGGGGTGGTCGGAGGCAGTGGCTAAGGCGAACGGCGGCGACGGTGTGCTTCGGCCGTGAGAGGGAGAGAGCGAGGGAGAACCGGGGGAGAGTGAATGGGGTGTCGGCGAGGTCGGGGCGACGACCAGAAGACGATCCACGCGGCGCAACGGCGACCAGGGCGATGCAGAGAGGCTGGGTGGTGCGTGGCGAGCTCGGGCGCGCCATGCTCACCTCCCTGCCTGCTCTGGCGAGGGGAAGCAGCTGGCTGGCACGGGCCAGCACAGTGCTGGGCCGGCTGGGCTGGGCCGCACAGGGGGGGAGCTCAGGTAAGCTTCTCCCTTTATTTATTTTCTGTTTCCTGTTTTATTTAATACTTCTGCAACTTTGTTGAATTAAATAAAATACCTAGACAACTCCAAAAATCACCAAACTACTCCTGGTCCATAGTTGGAATATTTCCAACATGAAACATTTTAGTTTGGAGATATTTGAGCATTTAAATATTTTATATTATTTTAAATGCCCAAATTCAAATAGTTATGATTTAACTCAAGAACCCTAGGATGGCCTAGAAAAGTGTGCACCATTTTTGGCAGAGGTTCTGAACCAAGGCAAAATTGATGGGCATTTTAGAAGGGCATTTCAGGTTCATTGAAAATTATTTTAGTAAACCCTAGTTGGTTATCAGAGGGGACTGGGGGTTCTGTCATCCCCATTTCAAGTTTCTGATGAAAAAGTAAACATGATGCAACACTCTAATGCATGACTAGCTAGGATGTGACAACTCACCCCCACTCAAAAGAATCTCGTCCCGAGATTTGGGTTCCTCCGAGAGGAAGGCGGGATACTCGAGTCGAAGACGATCCTCCCTTTCCCAAGTTGCTTCATCTTCAGAATGGTGCGACCATTGAACTTTGAGGAACTTGATATTATGACGTCGCGTGGTACGTTCGGTTTGATCGAGGATACGAATGGGGTACTCCCGATATGTAAGATTATCTTGGAGATCAAGCGTTTCGTGGTCCACCTCACGGATAGGATCCGAGAAGCAACGCCTGAGTTGAGAAACGTGGAAGACATCGTGAACTCTGGAGAGGTGCGGAGGTAGTTCCAATTGGTAGGCAACTTCTCCTCGTTTGGCAAGAATGCGAAAAGGTCCAATGTAACGAGGAGCCAATTTGCCTTTGATACCGAAACGATGGGTTCCCTTCAGAGGGGTGACCCGAAGGTAAGCCTTCTCGTCAACCTCGAAAGTCATAGCCTTATGTTTTCGGTCATATTGACTCTTTTGACGGGATTGGGCTGTTTTCAACTTTTCACGAACGATACGAACTTGTTCTTCTGCTTCCTGAATCATATCCGGGCCAAAGAATTGTCTTTCCCCGGTCTCTGACCAGTTAAGGGGTGTTCGACATCGTCGTCCATAGAGAACTTCAAAAGGGGCTTTACCCAAGCTAGATTGATAGCTGTTGTTGTAAGCGAATTCGGCAAATGGAAGGCACTTCTCCC
>NW_021309401.1:0-1467 GCF_002162155.2 Triticum dicoccoides
GATTTCCTGACTATGGACACTGGATGTCATTGATAACGAGATCACATCATTAGGAGAATGATGTGATGGACAAGACCCAATCCTAAACATAGCACAAGATCGTATAGTTCGTTTGCTAGAGTTTTCTAATGTCAAGTATCTTTTCCTTAGACCATGAGATCGTGTAACTCCCGGATACTGTAGGAGTGCTTTGGGTATGCCAAACGTCACAAAGTAACTGGGTGACTATAAAGGTAGACTACGGGTATCTCCGAAAGTGTCTGTTGGGTGACATGGATCAAGACTGGGATTTGTCACTCCGTATGACGGAGAGGTATCACTGGGCCCACTCGGTAATGCATCATCATAATGAGCTCAGAGTGACCAAGTGTCTGGTCACGGGATCATGCATTACGGTACGAGTAAAGTGACTTGCCGGTAACGAGATTGAACAAGGTATTGGGATACCGACGATCGAATCTCGGGCAAGTAACATATCGATAGACAAAGGGAATAGCGTACGGGGTTTGATCGAATCCTCGACATAGTGGTTCATCCGATGACAACATCGAGGAGCATGTGGGAGCCATCATGGGTATCCAGATCCCGCTGATGGTTATTGACTGAGAGAGTCTCGGTCATGTCTGCATGTCTCCCGAACCCGTAGGGTCTACACACTTAAGGTTCAGTTACGCTAGGGTTATAGGGATATGTATATGCAGTAACCCGAATGTTGTTCGGAGTCCCGGATGAGATCCCGGACGTCACGAGGAGTTCCGGAATGGTCCGGAGGTAAAGATTTATATATGGGAAGTCCTGTTTCGGGCATCGGGACAAGTTTCGGGGTTATCGGTATTGTACCGGGACCACCGGAAGGGTCCCGGGGGTCCACCGGGTGGGTCCACCTGCCCCGGGGGCCACATGGGCTGCAAGGGGGTGCGCCTTGGCCTAATGGGCCAAGGGCACCAGCCCCACATAGGCCCATGCGCCTAGGGTTCAAGGGGGCAAGAGTCCTAGGAGGGTAAGGCACCTCCTAGGTGCCTTGGGGGGGAGGGAAACCCCCCCTTGGCCGCCGCACCCCCTAGGAGATTGGATCTCCTAGGGCCGGCCACCCCCCTTGGCACCCCTATATATAGTGGGGGAGAGGAGGGACTTCATACCTGAACGCCCTGGCCTTTGGTTGCCTCCTTCTCCCTCCTCAACACCTCCTCCACCTCCATAGTGCTTAGCGAAGCTCTGTCGGAGTACTGCAGCTCCATCAACACCACGCCGTCGTGCTGCTGCTGGTGCCATCTCCCTCAACCTCTCCTCCCTCCCTTGCTGGATCAAGAAGAGGAGACGTGGCTGTTCCGTACGTGTGTTGAACGCGGAGGTGCCGTCCGTTCGGCGCTGGTCATCGGTGATTTGGATCACGTCGAGTACGACTACATCATCACCGTTCTTTTGAACGCTTCCGTGCGCGATCTACAAAGGTATGTAGATGCATCT
>NW_021309402.1:0-2458 GCF_002162155.2 Triticum dicoccoides
TTTGGATTTTCACCACTTCAAACGTCAATATCTCCGACCTGGAATCATGATCATCCCGAAAGGCCACTTCCAAAGCTATCTTACCAACGGGATATGTTGATCTGCCAGGCACTACACCGTGGAATACTGTATTAGACGGTTTGAGATTCTTATCTGTTAGTCCCATACGACGGAAGGTCTCATAGTACAGGATGTTAATGCTGCTCCCTCCATCCATGAGCACCTTGGTGAACTTGTAACCTCCCACCTAAGGCGCCACCACCAGAGCCAACTGACCCGGATTATCGACCTGGGGAGGGTGATCTTCTCTGCTCCATATGATTGGCTGTTCAGACCAACGTAAATAATGGGGTATGGCCGGTTCAACAGAGTTGACCGCCCGCCTCTGAACTTTCCGGTCTCGCTTGTCCAAGCTAGTGGTGAACACATGGTACTGCCCATTACTCTACTGCTTTGGGTTGCTCTGGTAACCTGACTGTTGCTGCTGTTGGTTGTAACCACCCTGATTGTTCTGACTATTTTGACCATTATGTCCGCCCGGATTACCATTGAATCCTGAACCGGAACTTCCTCCTCCGTAACCCGGCCCGGATCCCGAGCCACCGCCAGATTCGTGATCATACCGGAAATTATTAGAATTCTTGAACTCCTGCATAATAAAGCAATCTTTCCAAAGGTGGTTTGCTGGCGCCTCCTTCGTCCCATGTCTTGGACAGGGCTGGCTTAGCAGATAATTTAGGCGGTTTGGGTTAGGCTTGGGCGCTCCATTACGATTTTTCGTCCTACCCTTGCGTCGCTGGCCATTGTCCTGTGCGTTGGTATTAGCCACAAAGTCCATGTTACCATCCGCTTTACGCTTGCCTCCTCCACCATTGCGTGACCAGTGATGCTGCTGACCTTTGGAGCTGCTGTTCTTCTTCCCTTTCCCTGTCTTGTCATCATCAGATTCGGGATCCTTGGTGCTATCAGAATCAGCATATTTCACCAAAGCGGCCATGAGGGTCCCCATGTCGGTGCAATGACACTTCATCCGTCCCAACTTCAGCTTCAGGGGTCCAAACCGGCAGTTGCCTTCTAGGGTTAATACTGCGGTGTCAGCGTTGATGCGGTCTGAGGAGTGCAACACTTGTGAAACCCGGCGTAACCAATGAGTCGTTGATTCTCCTTCCTCCTGGACGCATGCAGCCAAGTCCACTATCGACATAGGCTGTTTACAGGTATCTTTGAAATTGCTGATAAACCGGGCTCGTAATTGGGCCCATGAACTGATAGAATTAGCCAACAAGCTTTTTAACCAAGTCCGGGCCGTTCCTTCGAGCATCATGGTGAAGTATTTCGCACATGCCGTGTCATCCACATCAAGCATCTCCATGGCCATCTCATAGCTCTCCACCCATGTCTCTGGAGGTTGATCTGCCATGTAATTTGGTACCTTGCGTGGGCCTTTGAAATCCTTGTGCAGGCACATGTTGCGTAAAGCGGGGATAAGGCAAGGCACCCCCAAAGAACTAGAAGTAACACCAGGTTCAGTCAAGGTGGTTGGACGAACCGGCGTGAGCTGCCGAGCCTGATGCTGTGTGGCTAACTCGGCCTCCCTGCGCGCGCGGGCCCGGTCCATCACTCCCTGAGCGTCATCAGCACCACCCACCGGGTTGTTGTCACGGGGTGCCCCACGTCGTTCATTACTCGACACTGCCAGTTCATCCATATGTCTGCTATAGCTCCGGCTTGGACGGGAGGTCGAGTGGATCCGGTCACGGCTGTACGAGTACGCTTCCTGTTGGGTCAAAGCTGTCCTCAGAAGTTCCTTGACCCGTCGCGTCTCTACTGCCTGCAGCGAGTCACCTTCAATTGGAATGGCCTCCAGCCGTACAGCAGCGGCAACAAGATTGTCCATTGGGTTGGAGTAGTGACCCGGAGGTGTTAAAGCAGCCTGAGGTACAACGGTGTTCTAACGAGGTGGGTCCCTCTGACGAGGCTGAACTGGTCCACCGATCCCAGGGGCTTCTGCCCAGTTTCCCTCCAGTGGATTGCCGGCTCTTGGTCCTGGAGTGTTGAAAAGGTCTCTGGCCTCGAAAACCGGAGGTAAGCGGGATCGGTGCTTCCTCCTCATGACTTCATGCGACGCGCTCTGGTCCAACATAAGCTTGTAGGCCTGTGCGTCTAAAGCGGCCCGCTCTGCGCCCATCCTGGTGTCCTCAGCCGCCAGATCCGCCTTGGCCTGGGTGATCTGTTCCTTTACCTTTGCAATCTCCGCGTTGTGAACGTCCTGATCCGGCGGATTAACTTCCGCCATAAGCGCAGCCAACACATCAAATAGTTCTGATAGAACCTGAGCCGGCGGGCGCACAGGGCCTCCTGCCCCGGCAGCCGTCGCCGCTGCTGAACCGGAGACCGTTGCCGCAGTTGTCGAAGAATGAAGTGCTGCTTGTGTTCCGGCCATGAATATTCCAACCCG
>NW_021309403.1:0-2457 GCF_002162155.2 Triticum dicoccoides
TTTGGATTTTCACCACTTCAAACGTCAATATCTCCGACCTGGAATCATGATCATCCCGAAAGGCCACTTCCAAAGCTATCTTACCAACGGGATATGTTGATCTGCCAGGCACTACACCGTGGAATACTGTATTAGACGGTTTGAGATTCTTATCTGTTAGTCCCATACGACGGAAGGTCTCATAGTACAGGATGTTAATGCTGCTCCCTCCATCCATGAGCACCTTGGTGAACTTGTAACCTCCCACCTAAGGCGCCACCACCAGAGCCAACTGACCCGGATTATCGACCTGGGGAGGGTGATCTTCTCTGCTCCATATGATTGGCTGTTCAGACCAACGTAAATAATGGGGTATGGCCGGTTCAACAGAGTTGACCGCCCGCCTCTGAACTTTCCGGTCTCGCTTGTCCAAGCTAGTGGTGAAGACATGGTACTGCCCATTACTCTACTGCTTTGGGTTGCTCTGGTAACCTGACTGTTGCTGCTGTTGGTTGTAACCACCCTGATTGTTCTGACTATTTTGACCATTATGTCCGCCCGGATTACCATTGAATCCTGAACCGGAACTTCCTCCTCCGTAACCCGGCCCGGATCCCGAGCCACCGCCAGATTCGTGATCATACCGGAAATTATTAGAATTCTTGAACTCCTGCATAATAAAGCAATCTTTCCAAAGGTGGTTTGCTGGCGCCTCCTTCGTCCCATGTCTTGGACAGGGCTGGCTTAGCAGATAATTTAGGTGGTTTGGGTTAGGCTTGGGCGCTCCATTACGATTTTTCGTCCTACCCTTGCGTCGCTGGCCATTGTCCTGTGCGTTGGTATTAGCCACAAAGTCCATGTTACCATCCGCTTTACGCTTGCCTCCTCCACCATTGCGTGACCAGTGATGCTGCTGACCTTTGGAGCTGCTGTTCTTCTTCCCTTTCCCTGTCTTGTCATCATCAGATTCGGGATCCTTGGTGCTATCAGAATCAGCATATTTCACCAAAGCGGCCATGAGGGTCCCCATGTCGGTGCAATGACACTTCATCCGTCCCAACTTCAGCTTAGGGGTCCAAACCGGCAGTTGCCTTCTAGGGTTAATACTGCGGTGTCAGCGTTGATGCGGTCTGAGGAGTGCAACACTTGTGAAACCCGGCGTAACCAATGAGTCGTTGATTCTCCTTCCTCCTGGACGCATGCAGCCAAGTCCACTATCGACATAGGTTGTTTACAGGTATCTTTGAAATTGCTGATAAACCGGGCTCGTAATTGGGCCCATGAACTGATAGAATTAGCCAACAAGCTTTTTAACCAAGTCCGGGCCATTCCTTCGAGCATCATGGTGAAGTATTTCACACATGCCGTGTCATCCACATCAAGCATCTCCATGGCCATCTCATAGCTCTCCACCCATGTCTCTGGAGGTTGATCTGCCATGTAATTTGGTACCTTGCGTGGGCCTTTGAAATCCTTGTGCAGGCACATGTTGCGTAAAGCGGGGATAAGGCAAGGCACCCCCAAAGAACTAGAAGTAACACCAGGTTCAGTCAAGGTGGTTGGACGAACCGGCGTGAGCTGCCGAGCCTGATGCTGTGTGGCTAACTCGGCCTCCCTGCGCGCGCGGGCCCGGTCCATCACTCCCTGAGCGTCATCAGCACCACCCACCGGGTTGTTGTCACGGGGTGCCCCACGTCGTTCATTACTCGACACTGCCAGTTCATCCATATGTCTGCTATAGCTCCGGCTTGGACGGGAGGTCGAGTGGATCCGGTCACGGCTGTACGAGTACGCTTCCTGTTGGGTCAAAGCTGTCCTCAGAAGTTCCTTGACCCGTCGCGTCTCTACTGCCTGCAGCGAGTCACCTTCAATTGGAATGGCCTCCAGCCGTACAGCAGCGGCAACAAGATTGTCCATTGGGTTGGAGTAGTGACCCGGAGGTGTTAAAGCAGCCTGAGGTACAACGGTGTTCTAACGAGGTGGGTCCCTCTGACGAGGCTGAACTGGTCCACCGATCCCAGGGGCTTCTGCCCAGTTTCCCTCCAGTGGATTGCCGGCTCTTGGTCCTGGAGTGTTGAAAAGGTCTCTGGCCTCGAAAACCGGAGGTAAGCGGGATCGGTGCTTCCTCCTCATGACTTCATGCGACGCGCTCTGGTCCAACATAAGCTTGTAGGCCTGTGCGTCTAAAGCGGCCCGCTCTGCGCCCATCCTGGTGTCCTCAGCCGCCAGATCCGCCTTGGCCTGGGTGATCTGTTCCTTTACCTTTGCAATCTCCGCGTTGTGAACGTCCTGATCCGGCGGATTAACTTCCGCCATAAGCGCAGCCAACACATCAAATAGTTCTGATAGAACCTGAGCCGGCGGGCGCACAGGGCCTCCTGCCCCGGCAGCCGTCGCCGCTGCTGAACCGGAGACCGTTGCCGCAGTTGTCGAAGAATGAAGTGCTGCTTGTGTTCCGGCCATGAATATTCCAACCCG
>NW_021309404.1:0-2902 GCF_002162155.2 Triticum dicoccoides
CGATGAAGATCTCGCCGGGGCTCATCACCTTCTACTCTTCTGATTTGAAGTGTTCCTTGTCTTCAAAAAGATCTGCATGCCACCATGGAGGCGCCTCCCGAGCCTTGGTCCCAACGCGGTTGGCGACGCTGGAGGAACTGGGGCTCAAGGGTGACGCGTCCTGCTGGCGTCGGGTAGGCTGCCCCAACAAGGGTCTTGCCGGGGCCGTGGGGGCTGCCCCGGCAAGGACCTTGTCGGGGGAAACCACTTCGCCTTCTGGCTCTTTATGCTTCTGTCTTGGTGTTGCTTCAGCCATCCCGTGGCTTTGACTTCCTGTCTCTTCCCTGCTCAAGTGTGGCCGTTCGTGCGGCGCTGACTGCCCGCGCACAAATAAGGGGTGCAAAAGAGCGCCCATATTTTGGTACAACGACACCTGGATGGTGGCAACAAGAAAAAACCAGAGTGAAATCCAGGAAATTTAAGCCTGCCGGGAGGCCCTTTTCTCAGAGAAGCCTTGCTTGTTTTTTCCTGATTTGTAAACCTTCTCACAACTTTGTCTTTTGCAGTGAACTAGTATATGTTTGTTATGTTCTATGAATCATTGAGATGTATAAAATTTCTTAACTAATGCTTTTCAAGTTTTTTATGAAGCCGAGTTTAATGTGAGTGTTCCACATGAGCGCTGGACTAGTGTGTGAATGTTTGGAGTTTACATTGTGGCCTCAGTTAACTGCATGAACCACTATAACAAGATACATAGTTGCTTATATGTCAGATAGCAGATTGTTGATTGTTAGCTGGTCGATAGCCTAGTGTTGAAGCGAGCTGAGCCAATGTGCCGTGTTTTGCACAACTGCTTACAAGTGGGGTAGCACCAACAGTGTTTACAAGTACTTATGTATACGTCGGCGCACAGTTCTCGAACGAGTGATCTATTTCATCAAAACACAAACTGCTCATATGATAAACCTTGACAACTTATGTCTTACCATGCCATATTCATGAAAAAACTAGTGAGGACGCATCTGTTTCGGCAACAATTACGATGGTTCTCACATGATTCACGGGCACACAAAAGTAGCAGCAGTTCCCATAGACGGATTCAAACAGAGTACTAGCCCCAGAGGGCTCGATAACAGGCAAGGTTCGGATAATTAGGCACAATCCAAACTATTATTAAACACTAGCTGGGGCAACTATTTCATGCCTCGATCTAATTTGGGCAGGACACAAGACGGACCTTTCCATGAACATCATCGAGGACGTCCCGCAGCAGTTCAGTCCTGTGAACCTTCATGAAGACAACCTTGTAGCCTTGCCACTGATAAACTTGTTTGTGGAGGCATGCCATGTCATCTTCCTGTGTAAGCTTGACAAGAACAGTATGCCTCACAAACGAAGGTGTAGCTTTGAACTTCTTGTGCTTCAGTACACCCTGGACAACAGGCCTGACAATAGTGAGGCTGGAATACAACTCTTTATTGGTATAACCGCAAATGGCTTCCAGGATCCAACAGCCTAAGAACTCTGTTTTCCCAGTGCGTATATTCAGGTTATCCGCCTCATAGCGAGTGACATGTACAACCACACAATCCTTGTCTGCATCAGGGCTCTAATTGAAACAGAAACAAATTCTGAATTACTTTCCAGCATAACAAACACGAGTCATTTAAACAACTATGTATAGCATGG
Source organism: Triticum dicoccoides (assembly GCF_002162155.2). Lineage (NCBI taxonomy): Eukaryota > Viridiplantae > Streptophyta > Magnoliopsida > Poales > Poaceae > Triticum > Triticum dicoccoides. The sequence goes on from NW_021309404.1 coordinate 1,672, forward strand.
CATCAAAGCTAATAAAATTTTGCATTATTCATCACCACATACTTGAAAAACCACAATCGAGATCGGCAAAGAAGAAAATCACCTTGGGCAGCTCAGTGGGGGGAAAGGGGACAAATCCTCGAAGGGGGAAAACTGCTCCTGCAGTGCCACGAGGGCTGTAACCGCAAACGGGGCGTTGACCATTTCAGTAGTGGTTGTGAGCGTATCTGGGGTCGGCTCGGTGGCTGCCGCCATCTTCTTGGAGCTCTCTGTCTCATGGGATCAGCCTCCCGCGTCTGCTCCAATATCGGCAGATCTTTGCCTTGTTCTCCTTGGTCCATCATGAAAATGATGAATACTAGGAGACCACAGAAAGGAAAACACAATCGCAATGACAATGAAACAAAAAAGAGAGTGAGGATTGGTTACTGCTTTGCAAAAGTTTTTTTCTCTGAACAAAAATATACCAACATCACGGATCCGCTTACCTTCCCTTCGCTGTGAGAGAAGAACAGTGGAAGATGCGAGTGTTGCCTTTCTTGAAGACGATGAGGGAGAAAGGGATTCAATGAAGAGTGAAATGATGGTTGCTTCGTCCGTCAAACTTAGACTGCGGGGAGGTGGGGTTTTGTGATACGACGGCTTGTTACTGCCGCGCTACAACCGGGGTGACTCTCCGCCTGCATACTGCCTTCTAATTTGGTGGATGACATTTGGGCTCGCGCGCTGCATGGCCCGCATGTCAGTGAACAAAAGTATAACGGCATTCAATAGAGGGAAACATTTCAATGACCTAGGAGGAGCCAGAAGCGGTATTGTATCCACTGTACTAGTAGTAATTGTTTTTCTGGGTAGCTGTAGAGTGTCTCCACAGTACTAGTAGTAATTATTTCTCTGGGCCCAAAACAAAACAGCCCATCCACACTACTAAATAATAGAATCAATTCAAAAGCCCATATATTTACTGAATGAGAGACGCTACCCACGCCCAACACACCGCCCCCCAAAAAACCTGGGTGCTCTTCTTCCTCCTCGCTCCCACCCACCTCACGTCAGCTCGCTCCACTCGTACCCCCAAATTCCTCACCTCACTCCTATAGAAAACCCAGCTCCCCTTCTTCCTCACTACTACAGGAAAACCCCAGCTCCCCTTCTTCTTCACTCACACTACAACTAGGCTCATCATTCGTTACTCTGCTCAAATCCATGAGCACGACGCAACACCCTCGAGGAAAATGGAGTTGGCTGACCA
>NW_021309405.1:0-1314 GCF_002162155.2 Triticum dicoccoides
TATAAAATTGTAATACGTCAATTATTTTAAAAAAAGTGTTCTCAGAAATGAGCTATCATGCGTGAAGATTCATGGCTTTCAAGCCAAATGATCAATCTTATGGCCACATTCATGGCATAGTTTGTTCAAATGATCTCATATTGTGCACAAGGGTGCATCTTGGAATTCCAAACGATGTTGAAAAAGGGATTTTTCATTTTCTTTGCACGGAAAATTCATTTTCCATTTCCGCGTGCCGAAATGAGTTTTTTTGTGAAGGACCTACCATATATTTTTTACAAAACTGGACCAAATCAATTTTATAAAATACTAGGACATATTTAATGCACAATTGACAAAATGGTTGGGTGCCAACAGTTTTGATCCACCTCTCATGAAAAAGACAAATTCCCGCCGATTCAATAGGAAGCGGGTCAAATTTGTACTGCAGCTACCTCGTAGTTTGCTCTTTATTTTTTCCAAAAATCATTTCTAGGTACATAAGTATCTGTTTAATCAGAGAAACACGAAACAAATTCAAGACTCAACCACTAGCTAGGAACGGTCATTCCCGCCGTTTTGACCGCATTTTGAAACGGACATAAAAAATTCAAAAAAAATCTAAAAATTGGAAAACCTTCGCATTGTTTCATCATATGTGGCCAAGTTACCAGCAAAAATTATAAAATTGTAATACGTCAATTATTTTCAAAAAAGTGTTCTCAGAAATGAGCTATCATGCGTGAAGATTCATGGCTTTTCAAGCCAAATGATCAACCTTATGGCCACATTCATGGCATAGTTTGTTCAAATGATCTCATATTGTGCACAAGGGTGCATCTTGGAATTCCAAACAATGTTGAAAAAGGGATTTTTCATTTTCTTTGCACGGAAAATTGATTTTCCATTTTCCGAGTGCCGAAATGAGTTTTTTTTGTGAAGGACCTACCATATATTTTTTACAAAACTGGACCAAATCAATTTTATAAAATACTAGGACATATTTAATGCACAACTGACAAAATGGTTGGGTGCCAACAGTTTTGATCCACCTCTCATGAAAAAGACAAATTCCCGCCGATTCAATAGGAAGCGGGTCAAATTTGAACTGCAGCTACCTCGTAGTTTGCTCTTTATTTTTTCCAAAAATCATTTCTAGGTACATAAGTATCTGTTTAATCAGAGAAACACGAAAAAAAATTCAAGACTCAACCACTAGCTAGGAACGGTCATTCCCGCCGTTTTGACCACATTTTAAAACGGACATAAAAAATTCAAAAAAAATCTAAAAATTGGAAAACCTTCGCATTGTTTCATCATATGTGGCCAAGTTAC
>NW_021309406.1:0-1057 GCF_002162155.2 Triticum dicoccoides
GAGCTAGGTCTATTGCGTAGATTCTTTGCACGAGTAGAACACAAAGTAGTTGTGGGCGTTGATGTTGTTCAATATGCTTACCGTTACTAGTCCAATCTTGTTTCGACGGTATTGTGGGATGAAGCGGCCCGGACCGACCTTACACGTACTCTTACGTGAGACAGGTTCCACCGATTGACATGCACTTGGTGCATAAGGTGGCTAGCGGGTGCCAGTCTCTCCCACTTTAGTCGGAACGGATTCGATGAAAAGGGTCCTTATGAAGGGTAAATAGCAATTGGCATATCACGTTGTGGTTTTGCGTAGGTAAGAAACGTTCTTGCTAGAAACCCATAGCAGCCACGTAAAACATGCAAACAACAATTAGAGGACGTCTAACTTGTTTTTGCAGGGTATGCTATGTGATGTGATATGGCCAAGAAGAATGTGCTGAATGATATGTGATGTATGAGATTGATCATGTTCTTGTAATAGGATTCACGACTTGCATGTCGATGAGTATGACAACCGGCAGGAGCCATAGGAGTTGTCTTTATTTTTTATGACCTGCGTGTCATTGAAGAACGCCATGTAACTTACTTTACTTTATTGATAACCGCGTTAGCCATAGAAGTAGAAGTAGTCGTTGGCGTGACAACTTCATGAAGACACGATGATGGAGATCATGATGATGGAGATCATGGTGTCATGCCGGTGACAAGATGATCATGGAGCCCCGAAGATGAAGATCAAAAGGAGCAAAATGATATTGGCCATATCATGTCACTATTTGATTGCATGTGATGTTTATCATGTTTATGCATCTTGTTTACTTAGGACGACGGTAGTAAATAAGATGATCCCTTACAAAATTTCAAGAAGTGTTCTCCCCTAACTGTGCACCGTTGCTACAGTTCGTCGCTTCTAAGCACCACGTGATGATCGGGTGTGATGGATTCTTACGTTCACATACAACGGGTGTAAGACAGTTTTACACAGCGAAAACACTTAGGGTTAACTTGACGAGCCTAGCATGTGCAGACATGGCCTCGGAACACGGAGACCGAAAGGTCGAGCA
>NW_021309407.1:0-1863 GCF_002162155.2 Triticum dicoccoides
GATCTGAATCTCAGGCAAAGACGTTGGGTTGAGTTGATCACAGACTTCGACTTAGGAATAACCTACACCCCAGGGAAAGCCAACGTCATGGCTGATGCGCTAAGTCGTAAATCTTATTGTAACAACCTGATGTTACAACAAAGTCAACCGCTTCTCCATGAGGAATTTCGGAAGCTTAACCTTCACATTGTACCTCAAGGTTTTCTTTCCACCTTGGTGGCAAAACCTACCCTTACGGATCAGATTATCAAAGCACAGAAGGTAGATCCGGGAATTTCCCGCATCAAGAGAAACATCCAGAAAGGATTTGCGAATTGCTTCTCCATTAATGATCAAGGGGTCGTATACTTCGGGAATCGACTAGTGGTTCCCAAAGTGCGAAACCTGAGGCGTTTGATCCTTAAGGAAGCTCATGAATCTCCTCTCACCATTCATCCCGGTAGTACTAAGATGTATCAGGACCTACGCCAGAGGTTCTGGTGGACTAGGATGAAGAGAGAGATTGCTCAGTTTGTTGCAAATTGCGACGTCTGTCGTCGTGTAAAAGCAGAGCACCAACGGCCTGCTGGCACCCTTCAACCCTTAGCTATTCCTGAATGGAAGTGGGATAAAATTGGTATGGATTTCATTACCGGTTTTCCCAGGACCAAGAGAGGGAATAATGCTATTTTCGTCGTGGTCGATCGTCTTTCCAAAGTAGCCCATTTCTTACCTGTTCGTGAGAGTATAACCGCTAGCCAGCTGGCAGACTTATACATCTCCCGAATAGTGTCCCTCCATGGTGTTCCTTTGGAAATCAACTCGGATCGAGGAAGTCTTTTCACCTCTCGATTTTGGGAAAGTTTCCAAAATGCTATGGGAACCCGTCTCTCCTTTAGCACCGCCTTCCACCCTCAGTCGAGTGGTCAAGTGGAACGCGTCAACCAGATTCTAGAAGACATGCTTCGAGCCTCTGTTATCTCATTCGGAATGGACTGGGAGAAGTGCCTTCCATTTGCCGAATTCGCTTACAACAACAGCTATCAGTCTAGCTTGGGTAAAGCCCCTTTTGAAGTTCTCTATGGACGACAGTGTCGAACACCCCTTAACTGGTCAGAGACCGGGGAAAGACAATTCTTTGGCCCGGATATGATTCAAGAAGGAGAAGAACAAGTTCGTATCGTTCGTGAAAAGTTGAAAACAGCCCAATCTCGTCAAAAGAGTCAATATGACCGAAAACATAAGGCTGTGACTTTCGAGGTTGACGAGAAGGCTTATCTTCGGGTCACCCCTCTGAAGGGAACCCATCGTTTCGGTATTAAGGGCAAATTGGCTCCTCGTTACATTGGACCTTTTCGCATTCTCGCCAAACGAGGAGAAGTTGCCTACCAGTTGGAACTACCTCCTCCGCACCTCTCCAGAGTCCACGATGTCTTCCACGTTTCTCAACTCAGGCGTTGCTTCTCGGATCCTATCCGTGGAGTGGACCACGAAACGCTTGATCTCCAAGATAATCTTACATATCGAGAGTACCCCATTCGTATTCTCGATCAAACCGAACGTACCACCCGACGTCATAATATCAAGTTTCTCAAAGTACAATGGTCGCACCATTCTGAGGATGAAGCAACTTGGGAAAGGGAGGATCGTCTTCGACTCGAGTATCCCGCCTTCTTCCCGGAGGAACCCAAATCTCGGGACGAGATTCTTTTGAGTGGGGGTGAGTTGTCACACCCTAGCTAGTCATGCATCAGAGTGTGTGCATCATGTTTAAAATTCCATTTAACTTGAAATGGGGATTTGTGAAACCCTCAGAATCATTTCTGAAAATGATCCAAATAAAAATTTCTCCAAAAAGGTCCAAGAAAATGCTCATGTTGCTCT
>NW_021309408.1:0-1454 GCF_002162155.2 Triticum dicoccoides
CATCCATATGATAAGGAGCCTGGGCTGACATGGCTAGTCGTAAACCCAAAGTGGCACAGACTTACAGGGACAGGCATCCATGACCCAGCATCGAACGTGTCGGTCATCAGCGAGTGAATCCAGGCTGTAGCACTGGGCTAGCAGGACTCCGGTGAACCGGGCTGTAGCGGGCTAACAGGACTCCGGTATTCATCGCGTGACATTTCCCCGAAGGGACAGACACAGGAACGAAGAAGGACACATGCCGGCCAGCCTAAGTGTTCCGGAGCAGTAGCAAGCTACCAAGGCTCAATGGAAACACTAGGAGACATTTCCCGGTAAGAGAGGCTACTAAAGATAAACAACTAGATAGTCAGATCCCACACATACCAAGCATTTCAATAACATACACACAATATGCTCGATATGTGCAAATACAACATGGCATCACAACATGACTCTACGACTCAACTAATTATTCAATAGGCTCCGAGGAGCAAGATATTACAAACAGTGGTCTCACGACCCAACATTCAGAGCATACAAGTCAAAGCACAAGCGGAAGCTATCATGTCTGAGTACAAACATCTAGAAATGAAAAAGGCTGAGAAGCCTGACTATCTACCAGATCCTGCCGAGGGCTCAAGATCGTAGCTGAGGTAAGAAGCTAAACGTCGAAGTCCACGTGGAACTACTAGTGAGACTGAAGTCTCTCTGCAAAAACATAAATTAAGCAACGTGAGTACAAATGTACCCAGCAAGACTTACATCAGATCTATCTACATATGCATCATTATCAACAAGGGGGTGGAGGAGTTTAACTGCAGCAAGCCAGCTTTGACTCGGTGGCTATCCTGAACTACGACTGCAGGTAACTCTTTTGAGGTGGCGCACACGAGTCCACATATTCACCAACCAATACACCACTATGGATCCGCTCCCGTCTCCTTACGAGAACGCCATCCATAGCACTCACGCTTATCTTGCGTATTTTAGAGTATAAACTTTCACTTGTCTATGAACTGATATAAGGGGTCCACGTTTCCATATCCGAGGAATCCGGCTATTCGAATAGATAATGATAACCCTGCAGGGGTGTACTTCTTCACACACGCTCCCGCCACTTACCGCCCTGTACACGTCATGTACCTCGGCAACCTTCAAGCGGAAGCCGGGCGAGGGAGTCGGCCACGACCTGACTAACCGAACAAGTCTCTAGTCCAGGTTTATCGCCTATTCGGGTTCCATCCGCAAGGAGATCCGGCCGGGGTGTCGCTTACGGCCCCAAACGATGTGTGCAGGGTTCCCAAGCCCACCAACCGGGTGCCACTTGGTACACCGGGCCACTGTGCCTAGTCTGTCCCAAGCCCACCTGTACCGGGTGCCACTTGGTAGACTACTAACACTACCTACAAACACCAGAAACTAGTTGCAACTCCTGGACAGAGATCATGTTGATTAATAAGTCGAGAGGG
>NW_021309409.1:0-1811 GCF_002162155.2 Triticum dicoccoides
AAACTTATTTGAACTCCAGACTTTTTTTGTGTTCCGTACGCAGCATTCAAAGTGACATCATCCGCTTTCAACCCTTTCTGACATCATGTGCTCTTTTTCAGTCATTTACTGATTTGTTTAGGGAGCTAAATGACCATGAAATTGAAAATCACTACAAAATGAACTCTGAAAATGTTGAAACTTGGCATGGTATCATCATTTCACCCACATAGCATGTGCAAAAGAGTAGAGAGTGTTACGGCAAAAACTGGACGAACTTCGTGTACAAACTGGACAATCTCTCTCGGAGTATCAGGGTTTCGGACAAGAACTCGTCTGTTACGCGGTTAATTCATTTTTTAGAACTTATTTGAACTCCAGACTTTTTTTGCATTCCGTACGTACCATTCAAATCGACGTCATCAACGTTCAACCCTTTCTGACATCATTTGCTCTTTTTTAGTCATTTACCGATTTGTTTAGAGAGGTAAATGACCGTGAAATTGAAAATCACTACAAAATGAACTCTGAAAATGTTGAAACTTGGCGTGGTGTCAACATTTCACCCGCATAGCATGTGCGGAAGAGTTGAGAGGGTCACGGAAAAAACTGGATGCACTTCGTTTACAAAATGGACAATCTCCTTCGGAGTATCTGGGTTTCGGACGAGAACTCGTCTGTTACGCGGTTACTTCATTTGCTAAAACTTATTTGAACTCTAGACTTTTTTGCATTCAGTATGCAGCATTCAAAGCGACCTCATCAATTTCCAACACGTTCTGACATCATTTGCTCTTTTTAAGTCATTTACCAATTTGTTTAGAGAGCTAAATGACCGTGAAATTGAAAATCACTACAAAATGAACTCTGAAAATTTTGAAAGGTGACATGGTGTCATCATTTCACCCACATAGCATGTGCAAAAGAGTACAGAGTGTTACGGCGAAAACTGGACGCACTTCGTGTACAAACTGGACAATCTCTCTCGAGTATCAGGGTTTCGGAGAAGAACTCGTCTGTTACGCGGTTACTTCATTTTTTAGAACTTATTTGAACTCCAGAATTTTTTTGAATTCCGTGCATACCATTCAAAGCGACGTCATCAACTTTCAACCCTTTCTGGCATCATTTTCTCTTTTTTAGTCATTTACCGATTTGTTTAGAGAGCTAAATGACCGTGAAATTGAAAATTACTACAAAATGAACTCTGAAAATGTTGAAACTTGACATGGTATCATCATTTCACCCGCATAGCATGTGGGAAAGAGTAGAGAGGGTCACGGCAAAAACTAGACGCACTTCGTGTACAAACTGGACAATCTCTTTCGGAGTATCGGGTTTTCGGACGAGAACTCGTCTGTTACGCGGTTACTTCATTTTTTAAAACATATTTGAACTCCAGACTTTTTTGGTGTTCCATACACAGCATTCGAAGCGACATCATCAAATTTCAACCCTTTCGGACATCATTTGCTCTTTTTCAGTCATTTACCGATTTGTTTAGAGAGCTAAATGACCATGAAATTGAAAATCACTACAAAATGAACTCTGAAATGTTGAAACTTGGCATGGTATCATCATTTCAGCCGCATAGCATGTGCAAAAGAGTACAGAGTGTTACGGCAAAAGCTGGACTCACTTCGTGTACAAACTGGACAATCTCTTTCGGAGTATCAGGGATTCGGACGAGAACTCGTCTGTTACGCGGCTACTTCATTTTTTAAAACTTATTTCAACTCCGGACTTTTTTTGCATTCCGTACGTACCATTCAAAGCGACGTCATCAACTTTCAACCCTTTCTGACATCATTTGCTCTTTTTTAGTCATTTAC
>NW_021309410.1:0-983 GCF_002162155.2 Triticum dicoccoides
CGTAGTCTATGCACTCAAGACCTGGCGACATTACCTTCTTGGTAAACGTTGCGAGATCTACACCGATCACCAGAGTCTCAAGTATATCTTCACCCAACCGGATCTGAACCTTAGGCAAAGACGTTGGTTGGAGTTAATCACAGATTATGATCTAGGGATTACCTACACCCCAGGCAAAGCCAATGTCATGGCTGATGCTCTAAGCCGTAAATCTTATTGCAACAATCTCATGTTGCAGCAAGGCCAACCACTTCTCCATGAGGAATTCTGTAAGCTTAATCTTCACATAGCTCCTCGCGGATTTCTTTCTACCTTGGTGGCGAAACCTACCCTTGTGGACCTTATCATAGAAGCCCAGAAGCATGATACGGGGATTACCCGGATCAAGAGAAACATTAAGAAGGGAGTTGGTGGATGTTTCTCTATGGATGATTGTGGTGTTGTTTTCTTTGAGAATCGTTTGGTGGTTCCCAAGAAGCAACATCTTCGGCAGTTGATTCTTAAGGAGGCGCATGAATCTCCTCTCACGATTCATCCCGGTAGCACTAAGATGTATCAGGACCTACGCCAGAGGTTCTGGTGGACTAGGATGAAGAGAGAAATCGCTGAGTTCATTGCTAAATGTGACGTTTGTCGTCGCGTTAAGGCAGAGCATCAGAGACCTGCTGGCACCCTTCAGCCTTTAGCTATTCCTGAGTGGAAATGGGATAAAGTTGGTATGGACTTCATCACCGGCTTTCCCAGGACCAAGAAAGGGAATAACGCTATCTTCGTAGTCGTTGATCGTCTTTCCAAAGTGGCTCACTTCCTTCCTGTTCGAGAGAGTATCACTGCTAGTCAGCTTGCTGACTTATACATTTCTCGAATAGTGTCACTTCATGGTGTTCCACTAGAGATCAATTCAGACCGTGGCAGTCTTTTCACTTCTCATTTCTGGGAGAGTTTCCAAACTGCCATGGGAACCCATCTTTCCTTCAGTACCG
>NW_021309411.1:0-933 GCF_002162155.2 Triticum dicoccoides
TGAACTATCGAGTAGTCATCAGCTTTGCTCTGCCAGACGTTCATAACATCTGGCGTTGCTCCAGCAGCAGGCCTGGCACCCAGCGGTGCTTCCAGGACGTAATTTTTCTGTGCAGCAATGAGGATAATCCTCAAGTTACGGACCCAGTCCGTGTAATTGCTACCATCATCTTTCAACTTTGCTTTCTCAAGGAACGCATTAAAATTCAACGGAACAACAGCACGAGCCATCTATCTACAATCAACATAAACAAGCAAGATACTATCAGGTACTAAGTTCATGATAAATTTAAGTTCAATTAATCATATTACTTAAGAACTCCCACTTAGATAGACATCCCTCTAATCTTCTAAGTGATTACGTGATCCAAATCAACTAAACCATGACCGATCATCACGTGAGATGGAGTAGTTTTCAATGGTGAACATCGTTTATGTTGATCATATCTACTATATGATTCACGCTCGGCCTTTCGGTCTCTGTGTTCCGAGGCCATATCTGCATATGCTAGGCTCGTCAAGTTTAACCTGAGTATTCTGCTTGTGCAAAACTGGCTTGCACCCGTTGTAGATGGACGTAGAGCTTATCACACCCGATCATCACGTGGTGTCTGGGCACGACGAACTTTGGCAATGGTGCATACTCAGGGAGAACACTTCTTGATAATTTAGTGAGAGATCATCTTATAATGCTACCGTCAATCAAAGCAAGATAAGATGCATAAAAAGATAAACATCACATGCAATCAATATAAGTGATATGATATGGTCATCATCATCTTGTGCTTGTGATCTCCATCTCCGAAGCACCGTCATGATCACCATCGTCACCGGCGCGACACCTTGATCTCCATCGTAGCATCGTTGTCGTCTCGCCAATCTTATGCTTTCACGACTATCACTACCGTTTAGTAATAAAGTAAAGCATTACATC
>NW_021309412.1:0-946 GCF_002162155.2 Triticum dicoccoides
GAAATATTTTGAGCTCTACACCCAATTTTCTTCTCTGGTCCAGAGAGCAATTTTGCACTACAACCCTTTTAAATATTTGTTTCTAGCTTACACCAAAATTTTGGGATGTCAGTAGGAGCATACCATTTCATTATATGCAAAAATCCAGGGTTGTTCTTTGAAAATTTTGAGTGAAACAACCTCATCTTTATTCTGGCCCAACATGATGGTTTGTACAGCAACCACATTTTTTAGTTGCTCCTTTATCCATGATTCCTCTTCCTACTTGTAGTACTCCATGTTAAACTCCTAAGTCCAGGAGCATGCAACCATTGGCACATTTTTGGTTCATGAAATAATGCCCTTCACCTCCTGTCCAGATTTGAAGTTCTGCAAAACTTGCACTAGCAGGTTTATGCTTTTCACTAACTAACCTCACCAACCTCTTGTGCCTCCAAAGAGACACTGATCTGGAAGAATTTGCCCCTCCAAGACCAGCCTAGATGCCTCTGGCATTTTATCAAACACCCTGTGGGCATGGACAGATTTGGCATGATTGTAAGTTTGTGTTGTGAACTTTCCCATCTGTCCAAACCAAGTTGTCTAGTAGCCTTCTATATGTCTCTAACCTAGGCTTGTGGATTTGCATTAGCTTCCTAGCAACTTGGCTCGCCCTGGCATTTCGTCGAACGAGTGCCGTGCACGCCCAGAGCGCGAGCAGAGCGCGCGTTTTGCACGTGCTCGCGCCCGAGCCAACTCACCCCCCCCCCGGATAAGTTTCCCCGAGCTCATCCAAATCCTCTCCCTCTCGCCACGTCACGCTAGAAGCCCTGACCGCCTCCGCGCCCCCTGCAGCGTAGCCAGCAAGCGGCTTGGCGGCACGCCCGTGGCCGCACCCGCCACCGCCATGAGCAGCACCGCCCAAACCACCACAGCGCGCCAGCTCGCCTCCTTCGACAGTGGAGTG
>NW_021309413.1:0-878 GCF_002162155.2 Triticum dicoccoides
TGCGGTGGTCTCGGGCGTTGCGAGCGCTCGGGGCTCGGCTGCTCGATGAAGTGGACAGCGGCGAAGCTCCTGGACACGGTGAGACGGCGTGGGGTGGTCGGAGGGCGTGGCTACGGCGAGGGGGTGGCGGCGATGGCGTCGGCCATGGCTGGGGCGTGCGAGGGGGAGGAGCTGGAGAGGAGAGGGGTGTCTGGGGGGTTCGGGGGAGAGAGGGAGGCCGATCCTCGACGTCACCTGGCGAGGGGAGCGGCAAGGCGGCGAGCAGGTGCGTGGCGCACGCCGCGGTCGCCGTCGGGCACCTGCCTGCCTGCCTGGCCGGCAAGCAGCTCGCTGGAGCGGTGCTGGGCTGGGCCGGCAGGTGGGCCGGGGCAGGCGCCAGGTAAGTTTTTTTTCATTTTCTTCTGTTTTCTGTTTTTCTAATACTTCTGCAACTTTGTTGAATTAAATAAAATACCTAGGCAACTTCAAAAATCACCAATTCACTCCTGGTCCATAGCTGGATTATTTCCAACATGAAACATTTTAGTTTGGAGGTATTTGAGCATTTAAATATTTTATATAATTTTAAATGCCCAAATTCAAATATTTATGAATTAATTCAAAAACCCTAAGATGGCCTAGGAAAATGTGCACCACTTTTGGCAGAGGTTCTGAACCAAGACAAAAATGATGGACATTTTAGAAGGGCATTTCAGGTTCATTGAAAATTATTTTAGTAAACCCTAGTTGGTTTCAGAGGGGACTGGGGGTTCTGTCATCCCCATTTCAAGTTTCTGATAAAAGAATAAACATGATGCAACACTCTAATGCATGACTAGCTAGGGTGTGACAACTCACCCCCACTCAAAAGAATCTCGTCCCGAGATTTGGGTTCCTCC
>NW_021309414.1:0-1372 GCF_002162155.2 Triticum dicoccoides
AGTTATTTGGAATAGCTCCAAATAGAACGTGGTAGCTACATCTAGGAGATGACATAGAGATTTGTAAAGCACACACGGATCTGAAAGGTTCAGACCCGTTGACTAAAACCTCTCTCACAAGCAACATGATCAAACCTAGAACTCATTGAGTGTTAATCACATAGTGATGTGAACTAGACTACTGACTCTAGTAAACTCTTTGGGTGTTAGTCACATGGGGATGTGACCTGTGAGTGTTAATCACATGGCGATGTGAACTAGATTATTGACTCTAGTGCAAGTGGGAGACTGTTGGAAATATGCCCTAGAGGCAATAATAATAAATTGATTATTATATTTCCTTGTTCATGATAATCGTTTATTATTCATGCTAGAATTGTATTGATAGGAAACTCAGATACATGTGTGGATACATAAACAACACCGTGTCCCTAGTAAGCCTCTAGTTGACTAGCTCGTTGATCAATAGATGGTTACGGTTTCCTAACCATGGACATTGGATGTCATTGATAACGGGATCATATCATTAGGAGAATGATGTGATGGACAAGACCCAATCCTAAGCATAGCACAAGATCGTGTAGTTCGTATGCTAAAGCTTTTCTAATGTCAAGTATCATTTCCTTAGACCATGAGATTGTGCAACTCCCGGATACCGTAGGAGTGCTTTGGGTGTGCCAAATGTCACAACGTAACTGGGTGGCTATAAAGGTACACTACGGGTATCTTCGAAAGTGTCTGTTGGGTTGGCACGAATCAAGACTGGGATTTGTCACTCCGTGTAAATGGAGAGGTATCTCTGGGCCCACTCGGTAGGACATCATCATAATGTGCACAATGTGATCAAGGAGTTGATCACGGGATGATGTTTTATGGAACGAGTAAAGAGACTTGCCGGTAACGAGATTGAACAAGGTATCGGGATACCGACGATCGAATCTCGGACAAGTATCGTACCGATAGACAAAGGGAATTGTATACGGGATTGATTAAGTCCTTGACATCGTGGTTCATCTGATGAGATCATCGTGGAACATGTGGGAGCCAACATGGGTATCCAGATCCCGCTGTTGGTTATTGACCGGAGAACGTCTCGGTCATGTCTGCATGTCTCCCGAACCCGTAGGGTCTACACACTTAAGGTTCGATGACGCTAGGGTTATAAAGGAAGTTTGTATGTGGTTACCGAATGTTGTTCGGAGTCCCGGATGAGATCCCGGACGTCACGAGGAGTTCCGGAATGGTCCGGAGGTAAAGATTTATATATGGGAAGTCCTGTTTTGGTCACCGGAAAGGTTTTGGGGTTTATCGGTAATGTACCGGGACCACCGGGAGGGTCCCGGGGGTCCACCAAGTGGGGCCACAAGCCCCG
>NW_021309415.1:0-962 GCF_002162155.2 Triticum dicoccoides
TGCGAAACAATTTCCACAATGTCTTAATTGTGTGCCAAAACTCGTAACTCAGATATTCATCTCTATGATCATATCATAGACATTTTATCCTCTTGTCACAATGATCTGCTACTTCACTCTGAAATTACTTGAACCATTCAATAATTCAGACTTGTGTTTCATCAAGTAAATATACTCAACATTTACTCGAATCATCTGTGAAGTAAGAACATAATGATATTCACTGCATGCCTCAGCACTCATTCGACTGCACACATCAAAATGTGTTACTTCCAACAAGTTGCTATCTTGTTCCATCTTACTGAAAATGAGGCTTTTCAGTCATCTTGCCCATGTGGTATGATTTGCATATCTCAAGTGATCCAAAATCAAGTGAGTCCGAACGATCCATTTGCATGGAGTTTCTTCATGCATATACACCAATAGACATGGTTCACATGTCTCAAACTTTTCAAAAACGAGTGAGTCCAAAGATCCATCAACATGGGGCTTCTTCATGCATTTTATACCATTATGACTTACATGGTGCCACAAGTAAGTGGTACTATCATTACTATCTTATATCTTTTGGCATGAAAATGTGTATCACTACGACCGAGATTCAATAAACCATTCCTTTAGGTGCAAGACCATTGAAGGTATTATTCAAAAATAGAGTAACCATTATTCTCCTTAAATGAATAACCGTATTGCGATAGACATAATCCAATCATGTCTATGCTCAACGCAAACACCAATCTCGGTGGTAGAGGGAGCGTGTGATGCTTGATCATATCAACCTTGGAAACACTTCCAACATATATCGTCAGCTCACCTTTAGCTAGTCTCCGTTTATTCCGTAGCTTTTATTTCGAGTTACTAACACTTAGCAACCGAACCGGTATCCAATACCCTGGTGCTACTAGGAGTACTAGTAAAGTACACATTAACATAATGTATATCCAATATACTTCTATCGACCT
>NW_021309416.1:0-1603 GCF_002162155.2 Triticum dicoccoides
TGCGACCGTTGCAGTGACCATCTCCTTCGAGCCTCCCATCGTGCTTGTTAACGGGCAAACCAACACTAACACCAGGCGGCTGGTCTGCGCCATATAGAAAATTCTCACAGAAAGAGATGCACTCTTGTGCCAAATAGCCCTGGACGATGCTTCCATCCGGACGGGACATGTTACGAACGAATCCTTTGATGATCCCATTCATCCTCTCAAACGGCATCATGTTGTGCAGGAATGACGGCCCCAGGTCTATTATGTCATCCACAATATGGACACACAGATGCACCATCACGTCGAAGAACGCGGGCGGGAAGTACATCTCAAGCTCATTCAGTATCACAACGATCTCTTCCTGTAGCCTTTGGAGCTGCTTCACACTGATCGACTTTCGAGAGATGACGTCGAAAAAGTTGCAGAGACCAATAAGCGTGTCATGGACGTGCTTGTCCATTATCCCTCTAAGGGCAACAGGTAGTATCTGCGTCATCATCACATGACAGTCATGAGACTTCATCCCGCTGAACCTTTTCTTGTCCGTGTCTAGATATCTGCTTATCTTGCCATAGTAACCGGAACTAACTTTCACTCCGGTAAGGCACTTAAAGAATTGATTGATCTCATCCTGACTTAAGGTGAAGCAAGAGGGGGGGCAATAATCCTCTTTCTTTAATTTCTTGCCCTTCTTCTCCCGTGCCTCTGTCTCCGTCTCTGTCTCGTCTGACATTTTACGGGGCGGCATGTGCAGATCTTCCCTGATTTTCAAATCTTGCAAGTCTTTTCTTGCCTTCGGCCCATCCTTGGTCTTATCCGGCATGTTCATCAGTGTTGCGAGCAAGCTCTCAAGGACATTCTTACATATATGCATTTAATCAAGGCAATGAGGTGTATTGAGTTTGTGCCAGTACTCCAAGTCCCAGAACATAGACCTCGTCTTCCATACCTTCAGCAGCAGCTCCGGCGCCTTTCTCATCGTCTTTCCCGGTGCGGGGCACTCCTTCCAGTTTTTCAACAGCTCATCGATTTCGGCACCGCTCCGCTTACGTGGAGGTCCTCGATGCTCAGCGTGACCATTGAATAGATCTCCACGGTTTCTCCACGGGTCGTCCTGTTCAAGCCATCTTCGATGCCCCATGTACACGATTTTCCCAGACCCGCCATCTTTCCTTGACGTTAGCTGCTGAGACATTGTATCATCCATGCACCGCGTGCATCCGCAATATCCATGGCACACCTGGCCTGCCACATATCCGTAACCGAGATAGTCCTGCACTGTCGTGATCAGCGCGGCTCTCATGTTGAAATACTCACCTTTGCTGGCGTCCCATGTCTTGGCCGGTGTTTTCCATAACGTGTCTAACTCCTCTTGAAGTAGCCCCAGATACAAATTAATATTATTTCCTGGTTGTTTCGGCCCTTGAATAAGCATGCTCATGTGAATGTACTTCGATTTCATGCACAACCAGGGGGGAGGTTGTACATCCATACAAACACGGGCCATGTACTATGGTTGGTGTTCTGGTTGCCAAACGGATTCATGCCATCGGTACACGCGCCGAGCATGATGTTCCTTGCATCACATTCAAAATACCGATAGAAGCTGTTCAAC
>NW_021309417.1:0-2198 GCF_002162155.2 Triticum dicoccoides
TGCCGGACTTGGAGGAGGAGTGGCCTGACACTTTGCCGGACTTGGTGGACTTGCAGGAGCGGAAGTCTGCTGACTCAGTGGCGGACTTCGACGAGGAGTCGGCTGACGCGGTGTCGGTGGCCTTCGAAAGATGATGCAATCCTTTTTCCATAGGATGATACGATGGTTGGCCTCTCCGAGAAAGTGCTCGTCGTCACCTCCAGGAATGTCAAGCTCTAGCTCCGAATATGGGTCCATCACCTCATCAACCAAGACACGAGCATAGCCTGCTGGAATTGGGTTGCAGTGGAAGGTTGCCTCAGGGGGATTTGTAAAAGCAACGGCATCCGCCACCTTCATGGATATGTTCTTCATTTTGACGTGTAGCTCGCAGTTAGTGTTCTCCGTGATGTCATCCACGGGGTATCTACCCAGCATTGCGTCATCCGGGGTGGAACCCACGCTGCTTCTCGGCATGGATGGGGCGGTGATATCCAATGCTGGATCATTCGCTAGCTGCTGCAGCTCCTGAGACCCCCTTTGCTGGGTAAGTGAGTCGATCTGCTCCTGCTGCCGCTGGAATTTGACTGCCAATTCCGCTTGACTTGCTTCTAGGCCTTGAAGGCGTTCATAGTCCCGCTTCCTCTGCTCCTCCTCCATCTTCCTCTTCTTCTCCTCCGCAATCTTCTTTCTCGCATGGGTTCTGTAGTCGGTGTTCCAGTCTAAAAACCCCTCATACCACGGAATAGCGCCCTTGCCTCGTGTTCTTCCCGGGTGTTCAGGATTTCCCAGGGCACGCGTAAGCTCGTTGTTCTCTCTGTTGGGCTGGAACACCCCCGATCGTGCCTCTTCTATTGCAACAAGTATCGCATCGTCGGCTCCCTTCAGACTTGCCCTCGTCGAAACATTGCCTGTCTTCGGGTCCAACTCCCCCCATGCGCATAGAACCAAGTCTTGACCCTGAGGGGCCAGCTCTTAGTAACCGGAGTGACACCTGCATCCTCCATCTCTTTCTCAGACTTATCCCACTTAGGCATTGCCACCGCATAGCCACCTGGCCCCAGCTTATGGAACTTATCCTTTTTTTCGGCATTCTTCTTGTTTATTCTCGACCGTTCCTTAGCTAATTCCGAATCCTTGAATTTCACGAAATCTTCCCAATGAGCACGTTGGTTCTCTAGTGTTCCCTCGAATACTGGAGTCTTCCTTCCTCCCTTGACGTACTTGTTCCATTCATGATTCTTGTGGTTCTTGAATGTAACCGCCATCTTCCTAAGAGCAGCGTCCTTGACTTTCTGCACATCTGCTTCTGTGAAATGATCTGGTAGGGTGAAATGTTCCATGAGAGTATCCCAAAGCAGATCTTTTTGTTTTTTGTCGACAAAAGTAACATCTGGACGTGGAGCAGCATCCTCTTTGTCTTTTTGTCTTTTGTCTTTTGCTGGCTCTCTCCATTCTTGAAGGGAGATCGGAAGTTGGTCCTTCACAAGAACTCCGCACTGACGAACGAACTTGTCCGCAATCTTCTTAGGCGCTAATGGTTCGCCATTAGGTCTGATTGCCTCGATATTGTACTTTATGCCCTCCTTCAACTTTTTGTTCGGGCGTCGTTTCGTCCTTTTGCCTGAAGATTTGCTCGATCCGGATGGCTGAAAGAACAAAGATTGATTCATTAATATATCTTCAAGTCATTTAAAACATGTGATGATCACCAGATGCCTGCTTATATAAATATATATACCTCGCCGGTCTTTGTTGTTTCAAGATCAACATTTTCTTCGTCATCATCATAATCATAGTTCATGACTTCATCAATTCGGTCGTCGCGATCGAATATCATATCACCCTCTCCGGTGTTGTTTAGAAATTCGGAGCCGTCATAATCTTCTTCATTCTGATCATCATCTGGCCCATGAGGATGGCGTATCATATCGAACATGGCCTGTTCTCTCTCTCTGCCGGTATTGTCCGCCATAGCTTTTATTTAACTAATCCAAAAGAAATATAAAACAATTTAGTATTCAAATTACATCGTCTCGAATAATAGATATAATCTCGAATACATCGTCTCGAATACTAGATATAATCTCGAAAACATCGTCTCTAATAATAGATATAATCTCGAATACATCGTCTCGAATAATAGATATAATCTCGAATACATTGTCTTGAATAATAGATATAATATCGAATACATCACTGGCTAGGTAGCTAATAAA
>NW_021309418.1:0-2198 GCF_002162155.2 Triticum dicoccoides
TGCCGGACTTGGAGGAGGAGTGGCCTGACACTTTGCCGGACTTGGTGGACTTGCAGGAGCGGAAGTCTGCTGACTCAGTGGCGGACTTCGACGAGGAGTCGGCTGACGCGGTGTCGGTGGCCTTCGAAAGATGATGCAATCCTTTTTCCATAGGATGATACGATGGTTGGCCTCTCCGAGAAAGTGCTCGTCGTCACCTCCAGGAATGTCAAGCTCTAGCTCCGAATATGGGTCCATCACCTCATCAACCAAGACACGAGCATAGCCTGCTGGAATTGGGTTGCAGTGGAAGGTTGCCTCAGGGGGATTTGTAAAAGCAACGGCATCCGCCACCTTCATGGATATGTTCTTCATTTTGACGTGTAGCTCGCAGTTAGTGTTCTCCGTGATGTCATCCACGGGGTATCTACCCAGCATTGCGTCATCCGGGGTGGAACCCACGCTGCTTCTCGGCATGGATGGGGCGGTGATATCCAATGCTGGATCATTCGCTAGCTGCTGCAGCTCCTGAGACCCCCTTTGCTGGGTAAGTGAGTCGATCTGCTCCTGCTGCCGCTGGAATTTGACTGCCAATTCCGCTTGACTTGCTTCTAGGCCTTGAAGGCGTTCATAGTCCCGCTTCCTCTGCTCCTCCTCCATCTTCCTCTTCTTCTCCTCCGCAATCTTCTTTCTCGCATGGGTTCTGTAGTCGGTGTTCCAGTCTAAAAACCCCTCATACCACGGAATAGCGCCCTTGCCTCGTGTTCTTCCCGGGTGTTCAGGATTTCCCAGGGCACGCGTAAGCTCGTTGTTCTCTCTGTTGGGCTGGAACACCCCCGATCGTGCCTCTTCTATTGCAACAAGTATCGCATCGTCGGCTCCCTTCAGACTTGCCCTCGTCGAAACATTGCCTGTCTTCGGGTCCAACTCCCCCCATGCGCATAGAACCAAGTCTTGACCCTGAGGGGCCAGCTCTTAGTAACCGGAGTGACACCTGCATCCTCCATCTCTTTCTCAGACTTATCCCACTTAGGCATTGCCACCGCATAGCCACCTGGCCCCAGCTTATGGAACTTATCCTTTTTTTCGGCATTCTTCTTGTTTATTCTCGACCGTTCCTTAGCTAATTCCGAATCCTTGAATTTCACGAAATCTTCCCAATGAGCACGTTGGTTCTCTAGTGTTCCCTCGAATACTGGAGTCTTCCTTCCTCCCTTGACGTACTTGTTCCATTCATGATTCTTGTGGTTCTTGAATGTAACCGCCATCTTCCTAAGAGCAGCGTCCTTGACTTTCTGCACATCTGCTTCTGTGAAATGATCTGGTAGGGTGAAATGTTCCATGAGAGTATCCCAAAGCAGATCTTTTTGTTTTTTGTCGACAAAAGTAACATCTGGACGTGGAGCAGCATCCTCTTTGTCTTTTTGTCTTTTGTCTTTTGCTGGCTCTCTCCATTCTTGAAGGGAGATCGGGAGTTGGTCCTTCACAAGAACTCCGCACTGACGAACGAACTTGTCCGCAATCTTCTTAGGCGCTAATGGTTCGCCATTAGGTCTGATTGCCTCGATATTGTACTTTATGCCCTCCTTCAACTTTTTGTTCGGGCGTCGTTTCGTCCTTTTGCCTGAAGATTTGCTCGATCCGGATGGCTGAAAGAACAAAGATCGATTCATTAATATATCTTCAAGTCATTTAAAACATGTGATGATCACCAGATGCCTGCTTATATAAATATATATACCTCGCCGGTCTTTGTTGTTTCAAGATCAACATTTTCTTCGTCATCATCATAATCATAGTTCATGACTTCATCAATTCGGTCGTCGCGATCGAATATCATATCACCCTCTCCGGTGTTGTTTAGAAATTCGGAGCCGTCATAATCTTCTTCATTCTGATCATCATCTGGCCCATGAGGATGGCGTATCATATCGAACATGGCCTGTTCTCTCTCTCTGCCGGTATTGTCCGCCATAGCTTTTATTTAACTAATCCAAAAGAAATATAAAACAATTTAGTATTCAAATTACATCGTCTCGAATAATAGATATAATCTCGAATACATCGTCTCGAATACTAGATATAATCTCGAAAACATCGTCTCTAATAATAGATATAATCTCGAATACATCGTCTCGAATAATAGATATAATCTCGAATACATTGTCTTGAATAATAGATATAATATCGAATACATCACTGGCTAGGTAGCTAATAAA
>NW_021309419.1:0-1249 GCF_002162155.2 Triticum dicoccoides
AGCAAGTCACTCGGATCTGCGTTTTGCTTGTATTCTTCGAACTCGACCGCTGTCACTTGGGAATCGGCAATCTTGGAGCCCTTCTGAAAGCACTCCTCTGCCTTTTTCCTATCACCGGTGACAGTGATCACACCTTTGGGACCGGGCATCTTCAATTTGAGGTACACGTAACATGGTCGAGCCATGAACCGTGCATAGGCTGGTCTCCCCAAAATGGCATGATATGCACTTTGAAAATCCACGACCTCAAACGTCAACTTTTCTTTGCGAAAATGCTTCGAGTCACCAAACACTACGTCCAAAGCTATCTGGCCGAGTGACTCGGCCTTCTTCCCTGGTATAACTCCATGGAAGCTCATGTTACTAGTGCTCAGTCGGGACATCGGAATGCCCATACCTTTCAATGTGTCTGCATACAATAAGTTCAGCCCACTTCCACCATCCATCAGCACCTTTGTCAGTCGAGTGCCTTCGACAACTGGATCGACCACCAAAGCTTGCCTCCCGGGGGTGGCAATATGAGTCGGGTGATCAGATTGGTCGAATGTGATGGGTGTTTGAGACCACTTCAGATAATTTGCCTTTGCTGGGGCAACCATGTTCACCTCTCGGTTAATCACTTTCAGTCGACTTCTGCTTTCTACATCTGCAAAGATCATTAGAGTGGAGTTGATATGCGGATATCCTCCCTCACTGTCCTCTTTGTCTTCGGCCTTGTCCGACTCCTTCTCCTTGTCCTTAGACTGTTTTCCCTGAAACTGCTGGATCAGGAGTCGACATTGGCGAGTGGTGTGCTTTGGGTAAATAATATTCCCCTCTTCATCTTTCTTCGTGTGAATGTGACACGGCATATCCATCACGTCATTCCCTTCTTTATCCTTTACCTTCTTGGGGTTCCAGGATCCTTTTGGTTTCCCCTTAAACTTTCCTTGAGTCACGGCCAGAGCCTCTCCAGGAGCTGCCGGTTCAGCCTTCCGCTTCTGTTTCCGACTGGTGTTTCCTTTTTCCGACTGACTCGGCTTGTGCTTGCCGCTTCGGAGTCGGTCTTCTTCTTCGCCGTTGGCGTACTTGGTAGCAATCTCCATCATCCGACTCAAGGTCATGTCACCGGTTCGACCAAATTTCAAACTCAGTTCTCTGTTCTTGACGCCGTCTTTGAAGGCGCATACTGCCTGATGATCAGAGACATTTTCCACAGTGTGGTGCAAAGTGATCCACCTCTGAATATACTCTCTGAGAGTCTCATTAG
>NW_021309420.1:0-2084 GCF_002162155.2 Triticum dicoccoides
GCGCTCCCACCTTTCATTCTAAGCCAACATCAATCGAACCCATTGCATGCAATTGCCTCTTCAGGTGTGTTGAATGATAACATTACTCCATAAATTTTCTACCATAGCGATGCTCCATTACTTTAATGGTTCATTAGTCATCGAACTATTTGGTATCACCGTAGAATATATGCTGGTAGGTATATGATAACTTCCTTAACCCATTTGTCCTTTTCAACAACCTGGAAACAATAGAAGCATCCACTTCTATTAGTACTAGAGAATAGACTTATCTATTTTATCCTTTATTAGTCCCTTTTACTAGTAAATTATCATTTATGATTCTTTCCATATGATGATTTATGAACATCAACTATTGTTTTTGTGTATGTGATTGTGAGGGAAAAAATTTCTTGGTTCAGAGAAATGGAGAAAACCTTTGTTAAACATGTGTTGCATTGGAGAATCGGTATCGTATGGGGTGCATGTCAGACGGTTTGAGAAAAGCAATTCAACGAGAATAGAGAAGAAGAGTTTGCATATATTGTTATTGCATTACACGAATACACATCAAGAGTAAGCTGCCTTTTAATTGTAGAGCTTATTCTCGAGTTATTCAGTATTAGATTATCAAAAAAAAAATTCAGAATGTTATTGTATTCTGGTCTCAATTTCCAAACCTTTTTTCCTGGAGTTTGATTTTCGTCACACTGGTTTGAGTTCTGAATCATATAGTATATACTGACATGCCTTTTTGTTTGTCCATGTTTTCTAATTCTGTTTCAGAATTGTAATATTGGAGATCTTCTTCCAGCATGACATGATGCATACCCCAATGTAAGAATATGGTACTCCCTCCATTCCCTTATACAAGGCCACAAACTCAAATTACAGGTACCAAGGTAAGAATATGGCTTTAGGTGACTATGTGACTGATATGTATGCTTACTGAAGAAGACCTGCTTCCCTTGAAGCCGTAGCCGAGGAGTTGTATTTTTTCGTTTATATTGTGTCTTATATTATATGGATAGCGGCTATCTGGGGGAGCCACTGTCGCGAGGTATACGACCTCAGGGTTTGTTTTTCGCTTTTTTCCGGATCGATGTTGTTCGGCTGCTGGATTTTGCACTATTAATTATATGGCTGGATGCATCGTGCTGATGCAGAGGCCGGGGGATATCCTCCTTTAAAAAATATGTTGTAACATTACTTGCAGAAGTGTCTTGGCGCCCCATTACAAAATTGTATGATCTAGCACTACTAGGGAAAACCTTATACACAGAAATTTAGCAACAGCACAGGTCAAAATAGGGCGCTAGTGGTAGATAGCAGTAGCGGTCCAGAAAAAACCGCACTGCAGATACAATTGTAGCAGTAGCACGTGTGGCCGTAAAAGCGCTACTACTAATATTCCCACTAGTGGAACGATAGGCTACGCATAGCAGTAGCGGGCTTGGAGGAAGCGCGCTGCCGCTAGGGTAGGAGTAGCAGCACGTTTCATAAGAAGAGAGCTACTGCTAATGGAAATAAAATAAAATGAAAAACAATTAGAAAAGTAAATAAAAATGAAAGAAACAGAAAAAGGAGAAAGAAAAAAAATAAAATGTAAAGCAAAATAAACGAAAAAGCGAAAAAACAGAGAAAGGCACAGGTGTAGCGTGTGTTCGTAAGAGGCGCCATAGCTAACGTAGTTGCAACGCGTTTCCTAGACCCCCGCTATAGAAACAGAAAAGGAAATAAAAAAAGAGAGAAAATTACATAGCTATAGCAGTAGCGCGTTTTGTAAAAAGAACTATAGCTAACTTAGCTATAGCGCGTTTTGCGAAACGCGCTACCGCTAATTTTGACTTAACCAAAAAACCGTTTCCCCCCGGCCACCACTTGCCCCCCAAATCTCTCGACCCACCCCGCCGCCGTCTCCCCGATTCGCCGTCGCCCCACTTCGCCGCCGTCTCCTGACGACGTCGATGCCCCCAGAGCCACCAGAGCCGTGCTCCACGAAGCCGCGCGGCCTCATCAACGCCACCAGAGCCGCCATCGACGCGCACCGGATCCTCCCACGCCACAACTGCCTCCCTCGCCGTCACCGAAGACGCCCCTGCCTC
>NW_021309421.1:0-2084 GCF_002162155.2 Triticum dicoccoides
GCGCTCCCACCTTTCATTCTAAGCCAACATCAATCGAACCCATTGCATGCAATTGCCTCTTCAGGTGTGTTGAATGATAACATTACTCCATAAATTTTCTACCATAGCGATGCTCCATTACTTTAATGGTTCATTAGTCATCGAACTATTTGGTATCACCGTAGAATATATGCTGGTAGGTATATGATAACTTCCTTAACCCATTTGTCCTTTTCAACAACCTGGAAACAATAGAAGCATCCACTTCTATTAGTACTAGAGAATAGACTTATCTATTTTATCCTTTATTAGTCCCTTTTACTAGTAAATTATCATTTATGATTCTTTCCATATGATGATTTATGAACATCAACTATTGTTTTTGTGTATGTGATTGTGAGGGAAAAAATTTCTTGGTTCAGAGAAATGGAGAAAACCTTTGTTAAACATGTGTTGCATTGGAGAATCGGTATCGTATGGGGTGCATGTCAGACGGTTTGAGAAAAGCAATTCAACGAGAATAGAGAAGAAGAGTTTGCATATATTGTTATTGCATTACACGAATACACATCAAGAGTAAGCTGCCTTTTAATTGTAGAGCTTATTCTCGAGTTATTCAGTATTAGATTATCAAAAAAAAAATTCAGAATGTTATTGTATTCTGGTCTCAATTTCCAAACCTTTTTTCCTGGAGTTTGATTTTCGTCACACTGGTTTGAGTTCTGAATCATATAGTATATACTGACATGCCTTTTTGTTTGTCCATGTTTTCTAATTCTGTTTCAGAATTGTAATATTGGAGATCTTCTTCCAGCATGACATGATGCATACCCCAATGTAAGAATATGGTACTCCCTCCATTCCCTTATACAAGGCCACAAACTCAAATTACAGGTACCAAGGTAAGAATATGGCTTTAGGTGACTATGTGACTGATATGTATGCTTACTGAAGAAGACCTGCTTCCCTTGAAGCCGTAGCCGAGGAGTTGTATTTTTTCGTTTATATTGTGTCTTATATTATATGGATAGCGGCTATCTGGGGGAGCCACTGTCGCGAGGTATACGACCTCAGGGTTTGTTTTTCGCTTTTTTCCGGATCGATGTTGTTCGGCTGCTGGATTTTGCACTATTAATTATATGGCTGGATGCATCGTGCTGATGCAGAGGCCGGGGGATATCCTCCTTTAAAAAATATGTTGTAACATTACTTGCAGAAGTGTCTTGGCGCCCCATTACAAAATTGTATGATCTAGCACTACTAGGGAAAACCTTATACACAGAAATTTAGCAACAGCACAGGTCAAAATAGGGCGCTAGTGGTAGATAGCAGTAGCGGTCCAGAAAAAACCGCACTGCAGATACAATTGTAGCAGTAGCACGTGTGGCCGTAAAAGCGCTACTACTAATATTCCCACTGGTGGAACGATAGGCTACGCATAGCAGTAGCGGGCTTGGAGGAAGCGCGCTGCCGCTAGGGTAGGAGTAGCAGCACGTTTCATAAGAAGAGAGCTACTGCTAATGGAAATAAAATAAAATGAAAAACAATTAGAAAAGTAAATAAAAATGAAAGAAACAGAAAAAGGAGAAAGAAAAAAAATAAAATGTAAAGCAAAATAAACGAAAAAGCGAAAAAACAGAGAAAGGCACAGGTGTAGCGTGTGTTCGTAAGAGGCGCCATAGCTAACGTAGCTGCAACGCGTTTCCTAGACCCCCGCTATAGAAACAGAAAAGGAAATAAAAAAAGAGAGAAAATTACATAGCTATAGCAGTAGCGCGTTTTGTAAAAAGAACTATAGCTAACTTAGCTATAGCGCGTTTTGCGAAACGCGCTACCGCTAATTTTGACTTAACCAAAAAACCGTTTCCCCCCGGCCACCACTTGCCCCCCAAATCTCTCGACCCACCCCGCCGCCGTCTCCCCGATTCGCCGTCGCCCCACTTCGCCGCCGTCTCCTGACGACGTCGATGCCCCCAGAGCCACCAGAGCCGTGCTCCACGAAGCCGCGCGGCCTCATCAACGCCACCAGAGCCGCCATCGACGCGCACCGGATCCTCCCACGCCACAACTGCCTCCCTCGCCGTCACCGAAGACGCCCCTGCCTC
>NW_021309422.1:0-1496 GCF_002162155.2 Triticum dicoccoides
CCATGTCGTGAGACCAATATGTTTGAAAATTCCTTCTAATTTACTGCACATGGCATTAACTCGCACACAAGTACACAGATATAATTTTTCAAACCATTTTCGTTACTCGTTGCATGTAGATGTAATTCAAATTTGAATTATGGTCATTAAATAGTTAGAAAATCACTTAAATCTCTTTAAAAGGTCAAATGACCCCTAGAATTTTCCAAAATTTCACATTACAGTTGTAGTAGTGCACGTTAGACGTAGAAAAAAATTGAAGGCCGTAAGAGGAAGCTATCTACCATTCGTCACCAAACATGAATTATTCCCTCTCGGAACCACAAACCTTCTAGCGAGTTGCTCCGGTTTGTGAGGGGTGTGTGTCCAAACTTTCGTCGAACATGCAAATTTCTTTACCACATCATCTTGGTGGCATGACATTAAATCAAGCAAGGTTTCATGTTTTTCTAATCATTTTTCTATTTTTTGGATTAAAATGCCATGTCACTCCATGCATACGTATGCATCTGTCCATGTCGTGAGACCAATATGTTTGAAAATTCCTTCTAATTTACTACACATGGAATTAACTCGCACACAAGTACACAAATATGATTTTCAAACCATTTTGGTTAGTCGTTGCATGTAGATGTAATTCAAATTTGAATCGCGGTCATTAAATAGTTAGAAAATCACTTAAATGTCTTTAAAAGGTCAAATCACCCCTAGAATTTTCCAAAATTTCACATTATAGTTGTAGTAGTGCACGTTAGACGTAGAAAAAATTGAAGGCCGTAAGAGGAAGCTATCTCACATTCATCATCAAACATGCATTGTTCCCTCTCGGAACCAGAAACCTTCTAGCGAGTTGCTCCGGTTTGTGAGCGGTGTGTGTCCAAACTTTCGTCGAAGATGCAAATTTCTTTACCACATCATCTTGATGGCATGACATTAAATCAAGCAAGGTTTCATGTTTTTCTGATCATTTTTCTATTTTTTTGAATTAAAATGCCATGTCACTCCATGCATACGTATGCATGTGTCCATGTCGTGAGACCAATATGTTTGAAAATTCCTTCTAATTTACTGCACATGGCATTAACTCGCACACAAGTACACAGATATAATTTTTCAAACCATTTTCGTTACTCGTTGCATGTAGATGTAATTCAAATTTGAATTATTGTCATTAAATAGTTAGAAAATCACTTAAATCTCTTTAAAAGGTCAAATGACCCCTAGAATTTTCCAAAATTTCACATTACAGTTGTAGTAGTGCACGTTAGACGTAGAAAAAAATTGAAGGCCGTAAGAGGAAGCTATCTACCATTCGTCACCAAACATGAATTATTCCCTCTCGGAACCACAAACCTTCTAGCGAGTTGCTCCGGTTTGTGAGGGGTGTGTGTCCAAACTTTCGTCGAACATGCAAATTTCTTTACCACATCATCTTGGTGGCATGACATTAAATCAAGCAAGGTTTCATGTTTTTCTAATCATTTTTCTATTTTTTT
>NW_021309423.1:0-963 GCF_002162155.2 Triticum dicoccoides
GGGGGGGTGTTTCTATTTTTATGTTTTTTTTTTGCTTTGTTTTCTGTTTTCTTTTCTTTATCTACTTTCTTTTCTATTTTATTCTTTTAACTTCTGTTTTATAAAATATAAATACAACTCCTAAATTAATGTTATAATCTATTCTACTGCCCCAAAAAGTTTGACACCTAATAAAAATAGTTTGCATTATTATTAATTATAAAAGGCATTTAATTAATTGTCACAGCTGCTGTTTTAATTACTCTAGAGCCTTTAACATATTATAAAATTGTGGTTTCCCCACAATAATTACCTGTGCATTATTTTGTTCACTCCGAACATTTTAGTTTTAAAATTTGAAGACTTTTATTGTTTGCCTGATCTTGAACTTGAATTTGAATCGGTTTCGAACTAACTCGAGATTAGCAACTATAATTGAGGTGACGTGGCATCATTAGCAGAGGAGCACTGTAGCTTAATTACCCGGGCATCACAATTCTCCTCCACTACAAGAAATCTCGTCCCGAGATTTAAGCGGTGGAGTAATGGGGGAAAGGTGCTGGTAGCGAAAAACCTAACGAGTCTTCTCGGTCTTGGCTGCCCTTTCGAAGAGGTTGATCCCTTTCATTGATGTCTTCATTTCTCTGTTTCAGGTCCTCATGGTGAAGTCGGCCTTTTTTTTTCGGGAATTCCATCGCATTTACGAATAAGTAACGGGGCAGGTCGGCAACGACAGAATGTTATAAGTGTTATAATCTGGGATTAACCCATGAATGAGCATATGAGTACCTCTCGAGTTTGAACATTTAAAAGACATCGAGAGTAAGGTTGGGAGGTACAATAAGAAGTTTCAAGTAGCCAGGCAATCGTTCAATGCCTAGTCAGAAGGTGAAAGTGGTTTCAAAGCAACGGGATAATTATTGTGTCCGATGCCAGAATTGATGATCTCATCGGAAAGGTGGCTCATGAATTACTTACGAGTCC
>NW_021309424.1:0-1048 GCF_002162155.2 Triticum dicoccoides
GGGGGGGTGTTTCTATTTTTATGTTTTTTTTTTGCTTTGTTTTCTGTTTTCTTTTCTTTATCTACTTTCTTTTCTATTTTATTCTTTTAACTTCTGTTTTATAAAATATAAATACAACTCCTAAATTAATGTTATAATCTATTCTACTGCCCCAAAAAGTTTGACACCTAATAAAAATAGTTTGCATTATTATTAATTATAAAAGGCATTTAATTAATTGTCACAGCTGCTGTTTTAATTACTCTAGAGCCTTTAACAT
This sequence comes from Triticum dicoccoides, assembly GCF_002162155.2. Classification (NCBI taxonomy): domain Eukaryota; kingdom Viridiplantae; phylum Streptophyta; class Magnoliopsida; order Poales; family Poaceae; genus Triticum; species Triticum dicoccoides. The sequence continues at coordinate 260 of NW_021309424.1, forward strand.
ATTATAAAATTGTGGTTTCCCCACAATAATTACCTGTGCATTATTTTGTTCACTCCGAACATTTTAGTTTTAAAATTTGAAGACTTTTATTGTTTGCCTGATCTTGAACTTGAATTTGAATCGGTTTCGAACTAACTCGAGATTAGCAACTATAATTGAGGTGATGTGGCATCATTAGCAGAGGAGCACTGTAGCTTAATTACCCGGGCGTCACAAGTGTAATCTAGATTATTGACTCTAGTGCAAGTGGGAGACTGAAGGAAATATGCCCTAGAGGCAATAATAAAGTTATTATTTATTTCCTTATAATCATGATAAATGTTTATTATTCATGGTAGAATTGTATTTACCGGAAACATAATACATGTGTGAATACATAGACAAACAGAGTGTCACTAGTATGCCTCTACTTGACTAGCTCGTTAATCAAAGATGGTTATGTTTCCTAACCATGAACAATGAGTTGTTATTTGATTAACGAGGTCACATCATTAGTAGAATGATCTGATTGACATGACCCATTCCATTAGCTTAGCACCCGATCGTTTAGTATGTTGCTATTGCTTTCTTCATGACTTATACATGTTCCTATGACTATGAGATTATGCAACTCCCGTTTACCGGAGGAACACTTTGGGTACTACCAAACGTCACAACGTAACTGGGTGATTATAAAGGAGTACTACAGGTGTCTCCAATGGTCGATGTTGGGTTGGCGTATTTCGAGATTAGGATTTGTCACTCCGATTGTCGGAGAGGTATCTCTGGGCCCTCTCGGTAATACACATC
>NW_021309425.1:0-2969 GCF_002162155.2 Triticum dicoccoides
GTTAGCATGTACTCCCTCTGTCCCATAATATAAGATGTTATTATAACCAATACTCACATATCAGTTGTAATAACATCTTATATTATGGGACGGAGGGAGCAGAAGAAAAGAGTTAGGTTTTCAGGAAGAAGTGTACCATTTTATGGGGATTCTTCCAGCTTTCCACAAGGGCATTCCACTGGTCATCAGTCATTGATTTGACAGGAGAAATTCTCGTCACCAAATTGAGAGGGAAAGGATCAAAATACTTCTTCTTGAGCCTGTATCGCCATTGGCGCACTGCTGACTTCATCATTTGTGTACAAGCCTTCATAACTGGTGCAGCTCCAGTGTCCATTTGGAACTTTATCTACGCAGAACGGAAAACATGTGTAAGAATCACAATATAGATGTAGAGTTTAAGTACACAAATAAGAATAAAAGAAGAGACATCTGCATTATCTATCCACACATAAATGTTGTGTTCGCGAACAAAGCTGTGCTATCTTATGTTGCTTTTCTTAAATTCTTAACTTCCATAAGATCCAGAAAATGGATAGGGTTACTATCAAAAGATAGCGGAATAGAAAAGGAAAATAGCATATGGTGCAAAAGCATCTACAAATTCAAAAGTTATGATGATCATCTCTCCCAACGCAGCCGCATTTAAATGCTAACAGTTGACTACATGAGCAAAGACAGTAATCTGCCCTGAAGAGCAAACAAATCTTTAGCAAAACATAATTATCCTAAATCATTACTGGTTTACTTTTGTGGTAATCCTCGCTCTAATGTAGCATGCAGGACTATAATTTGTACTCCCTCTGTAGACTAATATAAGATGTTTTAGATCACTAATCCCACTATTTCTCTGAAAGTGTTTAACAACTAATAGTCAATACGGATAACAGTGGAAGGTGCAAGACTAATGAGAATGGGGCGAAGGTTGTCGGTTTCATGTTGTATTTGACTTGCATTTGTTAATTGATAGATGGAAGAGGGGAAAGGCCTAAACTATGTACTTACGCCCACTTTGCCGACAAAATCTTGGAAGATCCCAGTGTTGTCCTTTTTCTTGTAATCCTTCCAGCACTGAAGCACATGCACATGGTTTCTGACAGCAATGTTGCATTCAGTTGCAAATTTTGCAGCAAGAAGAGGTAACTATGGCCTTATCTTTCCCTCTTGAATAATGAGTGGTATTTTGGACCTCCGGGGTCGACTGATCTTGTTGAGGCCTTTCCCCATGTTTTTGCCCCTTTCCGATTGCTCCTCTACTAATTGCACACCTATAGCAGCAACTAAGCTCAGAAGATAGCCAAGACAATATGTTAGTGGCTGGATGGCAGCAGCAATCAAAGAGCAAATGGTAGTGATAAGAGGAGCCAATGATTCCATGCATCAGTACATGATCTCACAAGCTTAAAGAGTTGACAGTAAGATGAACAAATGAAGAATGGTAAGGAACATTTTCACAAGCATAAACAAATATGTGCAAGTAAAAAAAATTATCAGTTTCTTTTGGTATTCAACACAAGAAAAGTAACTACAGATAGTTATATGGCATGAAGTTGCAAAACTAAGCAGATACTACATATCCAAAACAATAGCTAAGCCACCTCTATTCAGAAGAAGTTCCCACAATGGTATTACATAGCAGTACCCGCAATGGTATATTATATTACATACCATAACCATGACTTCATGGATATCAAGAATGAATGTTCACAAAAGTAAGCATATATGATTAAATTGCTAAATTCAGAATTTACACAGAAAGATGCAGTCAACAAGATCTGGAGTTAGGATTTAGATTAAGCATGTATGTTTGAATTACTGAATTCAGGTTCTAAAATTTCATCTCATTGTTAAATGTAGATTACAGTCAATACCATAACAACTAAAGAGGTTTGTTATCATCACCTTCCTCATTCACCGTCTGGTTGTGCTCATCAGGTTGGGCAACAAGATCACTTCCATTGGCCATAGAAGTGTTGTCATCATGATGGACGAGGTCACCATCTTCTAAAAAAAGGCAGTAAGTGAGAGTGCATTGTTTATATAATATAATCTAATAGACAAGGCTCCCTACTTGAAAAACATATAAATCTTCAATACTGGTTATTTATAACATATGCAACATGAAATTAATTGCAAAACTATATTACTACCATGAGGAAATAGATAGCATCTAGCCATTCCACTGAAACAGGTCAAAAGACAGAATTATGAGCATGGTAAGATATTAATAGGGAAAAAGTGCAGTGAAGCCAAATTACGGTTTAGATTAAGCATATATGATTGAATTGCTGGATTCAGATTCTAAAATCTCATCTCATGGCTAATCCCTACGGGTTTTTAAGAAGTATAGAAGTCAGTTCGGTAGCAAGCAGATTGTCATTGCCTTTCTCATTCACCGTCTCGTTGTGCTCATCAGGCTGGGCAACAAGATCACTTCCATTGGCCATAGAGGTGTTGTCATCATGATGGACGAGGTCACCATCTTCTAAAAAAAGGCAGTAAGTGAGAGTGCATTGATTATATAATATAATCTAATAGACCGGGCTCCCTACTTGAAAAACATATAAATCTTCAATACTGGTTATTTATAACATATGCAACATGAAATTAATCGCAAAACTATATTACTAACATGAGGAAATAGATAGCATCTAGCTATTCCAGTGAAACAGGTCAAAAGACAGAATCATGAGCATGGTAAGATACTAAAAGTGAAAAAGTGCAATGAAACCAAATTACGGTTTAAATTAAGCATATATGATTGAATTACTGGATTCAGATTCTAAAATCTCATCTCATGGCTAATCCCTACGGGTTTTTAAGAAGTATAGGAGTCAGTTCGGTAGCAAGCTGATTGTCATCACCTTTCTCATTCACCATATGGTTGTCCTCATCAGGATGGGCAACAAGATCACTTCCATTGGCCATAGAGGTGTTGTCATCATGATGGACGAGGTCACCATCTTCTA
>NW_021309426.1:0-732 GCF_002162155.2 Triticum dicoccoides
GGCGTCGGGGAGCAGCGGGATAAGCTCTATCCCGAGAGCTTCGGCCGGCGGGTTCGGGAGCGCGTGCGCGTGCTCATCCTGCGGGAGAAGCGGGAGGTTGGGGAAGATGAGGTGGAGCAGGGCCCACCAGTCAGTGGCGGCGGCGGTAGCGAGCGAGGGCGGGCGCGGGCGGTCGACCGGGCGGAAGGCGTCGGCGCTGGGGCTGGCCTGGGGCCGAATGGCCAGTGGGCTGGCTGGCCTGGCGCGCTGGCTAGGCGCGCGCGTCCCTGGGCCGAACTGGTTTCGGTCCAGGCGGGTGAGTGCGTGCGTGTGTTTTTTTTTAAACAGAACACTAAAGTGGTCATAATTAATTCAAAAGAATTAATAAAAACACCACAATAATTTATAAAATAACTATGCAATATTTAAAGCCTAATGAACATTAACTTAAGCACAGAACATTTTGAAAATATTTCCTAATGCAATTAATGCACTTTTTGCAGATAAAAAAAATACCAAATAAACTCCAAAACTTCAAATAATATTCAAAATAAAATTTCCCACTATTTTATATTTTGAGGAAGTCATCTTATCCCCTCTCATTTGTTTTTCTCGAGTGGAAAATATTATTTGAATATTTTTTTAAAAACTCCAAAAATGCAAAGAAATATGATATGCATTGAATGATTCTATTAACATCCGAATTGAATAAAAATTGGGATGTTACAAGAAGCAGAAGAAGAAGAAGAAGCA
>NW_021309427.1:0-810 GCF_002162155.2 Triticum dicoccoides
TTGGGCGAGAGTAGTACTAGGATGGGTGACCTCCTGGGAAGTCCTCGTGTTGCATTCCCTTTTTAATTTTTTTCGCGCCGCTTGCAAAACAAAACGCACGTGTAAGTAATATATTTACCGTGTTTTATTATTTTGCACGAGTGCGGTAAGTCATAGCTGGGTGCTCACGATTCACGGGTCCAGCGTCGGCGTTGTGGCGCGGCAAGCGTGCACTGGTGCGGTTGAGAGGGAGGGGTGGAAACCGCGTTAAACTCGTCTCCGTAGTTGAGAGGGAGCGGCCAAAGCAATGTACAATCGTCTTTGTAGTGGAGCTGGGAGGGGCAAGGATAAGGGACGAAGACCGGGGTAACATGTCGGATGCGATCATACCAGCACTAAGGCATTGGATCCCATCAGAACTCCGAAGTTAAGCGTGCTTGGGCGAGAGTAGTAGTAGGATGGGTGACCTCCTGGGAAGTCCTCGTGTTGCATTCCTTTTTTAATTTTTTTCGCGCCGCTTGCAAAACAAAACGCACGTGTAAGTAATATATTTACCGTGTTTTATTATTTTGCACGAGTGCGGTAAGTCATAGCTGGGTGCTCACGATTCACGGGTCCAGCGTCGGCGTTGTGGCGCGGCAAGCGTGCACTGGTGCGGTTGAGAGGGAGGGGTGGAAACCGCGTTAAACTCGTCTCCGTAGTTGAGAGGGAGCGGCCAAAGCAATGTACAATCGTCTTTGTAGTGGAGCTGGGAGGGGCAAGGATAAGGGACGAAGACCGGGGTAACATGTCGGATGCGATCATACCAGCACTAAAGCACCGGATCCCATC
>NW_021309428.1:0-1616 GCF_002162155.2 Triticum dicoccoides
GCTGTCGCCCGCTTATATAGCACACCCGCCAACGGCTCTCTGCTCAACGGCTCTTTGCTGGGTCCCACAAGCCACGCGTGCAACGGTCTGAATAAAATTGGCCGTTTCTGCCGCCTGGTCCCACCTGTAAGGGCCGAGTCAAAAGGTTGACCTGACGGAGACGGCAGAGTTCACGGAACGAGTCGGTGCGCACGGACTAGGGGCAAAACTGAGGACAATTCGCATCTGAGGGCAAAACTGAACACATGGACACCACTGAGGGCAAAAGGATAATTAACCCTTAATAATATAGCAATATGCATCGTCTAGATGCAGAGGCCGGGGTACTCCTCCTTTTCTAAAAAAAAAACCCGTTTGGGCGCTGCTAACCGTCGAGCTCGGATGTGGGAGGAGGAAGTAGGAAGAAAGGGGAGGAGTCCTACTGGTGGCAGCAACAGTGAAATGCAGATGTCCAAACTTCCTTGTGTTCATGTGCCGATTTGACGGTTCCTTGGACAAGTTATTTCGTCTTAGCAGTGTTGGCGCCGCCTCTCGCAGCGCCGCTTCTTCTTCTACCTTGGTGCTGCCTCTCACAGCTCCCTCTCTCTTTCTCTGGTTGTTTCTCTCCATCTTCTTCTCACAAGAACACACACACCCACATATGAAACTCTACACACACACGCAACCAAGGAAAAGACCAGCTGGTGCTTTGCCAAGAGGCTCTCCTCCTCGGTGGAACAAGAGACTACATTGTCTATTTTCCCAGCCCTCACGGCCTCGTTTTTCCATTACACAATGCAACTTATATATACACAGAGGTTAGCACGGCTGCCATGCAAAACTCACGCCACTACTTGACCCATTACTCCACTGACCACTCCATGCATTAACCGTTTAGCGGCCACACTCGGCCACCAGCACGTACACACGCATGACCCGGCCATCACAACCGGCCACTAACAAACTGACCCATGAAGCTAGCTAACCACTTGCATGCATCTAAATCCATCCAACCAGCCGGTCCTTCTTTGTCGTCCATGCGCTCGTCGCATCACACGAGCGCATCACACGACTTTGCTGCCTCACGCAGTACCGCAGCTTCACACTGCCGTCGGCATCTCGCCGTGCTCGCCGCATCGCACGGCAGCTCAGCATCTCGACTTCGTCGAAGCAACACCAGACTAGCTACTCCCTAAATTATGCTACATGCATAATGAAAAGTAAACATGCACATACATATGACAAGATTAGTTCTAGCAATCACCTCCCTAATCTTGTCATGCCAACTCTCCAAAACCTCATGCGGATCACCCGCAACATCTTGCCGAGATTTGCAGCGCCAAGACCACACCACCTTGCCTCACGCTGCAGCTTCACCATGGTGCATCATCAATCTCCACTTGAACGTTCTTCAGCAGCATCACACCACTGGTCACGTACGTCTTGCCGTCGTCGTCGCAACACCTCATCTTGGGGATGGCGTCACACCACCCAGAACACCTCCGCGGCTAGCTTCACATCGATCCTCATGATGGCCTCGCACGCCGTACATCGATCTTCTCAGCGGCATCTCATCATCGTCTTGTCGGCATCGCACCGTCGTCGTGGCAGCATCGCACTGCCATCTCCTCCTAGCG
>NW_021309429.1:0-1345 GCF_002162155.2 Triticum dicoccoides
TTTTTTCTGACATTTGTTTGATTTAATAAATATATCAAATCATTTAATTTTATTATGCCAATTTTTGTAGGGGCTAATGGTATTATTCCAGAGCTCTTGTATAATTGGCATAATTTTTGGACCATATTTCATATATATAGAAATATATTTCCAATGCAAATATTTATCGAATTAATCCAAATGGCCAAAATAAATGTCCATGAGCTCCTACAAATATTGTTTTGGTTTTTATCTCTGTCCAATATTTTTAGAGGGCATCATGAGCATTTTCTTGGACCCTTTTGGAGAAATTTTTATTTGGGTCATTTTCAAAAATGATTCTGAGGGTTCCACCAATCCTCATTTCAAATTTAAATGAAATTTAAACATGATGCACAAATGACCAGCTAGTCCAAGTCATACCAGACTAGGGATGTGACAACTCGCCCCCACTTAACAGAATCTCGTCTCGAGATTCAGGGGTCGACGGAAAGAAAGCGGGGTACTCCATTCGAAGACGATCTTCTCGCTCCCAAGTAGCTTCTCTCTCGGAATGATGAGACCACTGAACTTTGAGAAACTTTATGTTCTGACGTCGAGTAACACGCTCTGCTTGATCAAGAATGCGAACCGGGTACTCTCGGTATGTGAGGTTATCTTGGAGATCAAGCGTTTCGTGGTCCACTCCGCGGATGGGATCCGAGAAGCAACGCCTGAGTTGAGAGACGTGGAAGACATCATGAACTCGAGAAAGATGTGGAGGTAGTTCCAACTGGTAGGCAACCTCTCCTCGTTTAGCGAGAATGCGAAAGGGACCAATGTAACGAGGAGCCAACTTTCCCTTGATACCGAAACGATGGGTACCCTTCAAAGGAGTAACCCGAAGGTAAGCTTGGTCGCCAATTTCATAAGTCATATCTTTATGATGACGATCGTACTGACTTTTCTGACGAGACTGGGCGGTTTTCAAATTCTCACGAATGATGCGAACTTGCTCTTCTGCCTCCTGGATCATATCCGGTCCAAAGAATTGTCTTTCACCGGTTTCTGACCAGTTCAAAGGTGTTCGACATCTTCGTCCATAGAGAACCTCAAAAGGAGCTTGCTTGAGGCTGGATTGGTAGCTATTGTTATAGGCAAACTCGGCGAAAGGAAGACATTTCTCCCAATCCATACCGAAAGAGATAACGCAAGCTCTGAGCATGTCTTCGAGAATTTGATTGACCCGTTCCACCTGACCACTTGACTGAGGGTGGAACGCGGTACTGAAGGAAAGATGGGTTCCCATGGCAGTTTGGAAACTCTCCCAGAAATGAGAAGTAAAAAGACTGCCACGGTCTGAATTGATCTCTAGTGGAACACCATG
>NW_021309430.1:0-1363 GCF_002162155.2 Triticum dicoccoides
GGTCTTTGTTCATGTGTGTTGATGTGTCTACAGGTTGGATCCTTCCGATCTAAACTTCTCTTCAATGACGGCGGTTGCTGTTGTGGTGCGCTGGTCTTATAGGTCCTTTGTACGACGACTTTCCGACTGTCTACTGCAACAAGTTTTGGCCGGCCCGAGGAAGGGAAGGCGATGACGGCGGCGTGTCTTCGGCTCGCTTTAGTGCTTGTAGTCGTCGCTAGGTGGTCTACTGATGTGAATGTAGTTTCTATTATTTCTGATGATATTAGTTGTAATTGATGATTAAAAGATTGAAAGGTTTCTCACAAAAAACAAACAAACTCATTATCTTTTCTAAGAGTAGTTAATCTCCATCAACAAATAACCTTATACAGATCGGTCCATTGAGGAGTAGGTAAGGCCTCCATTGGTAGCAATACAATCAGTTTGGATGACAATCATGAAAAATCATATCTGCCGCGGTTTGTTGTAGATTGACCGCACACCTTGTCGATAGAATGGGCTGGCCCTCTGAGCCTGCAAGGAGCACCGGTTTTGGAACCTTCCAGAAGGTTTCTGACATGTTATGGGAACCTGCTACATGGTTTCCAAACTGTTTTTTTTCCTTTTCTGGTTTTCCGCTTTTGTTTTTATCGTTTATCTATTTTTTTTCTGCTTCTTCTTTTTATTTTTTCCCTTTTTCAAGTTGAATTTTCTTTTTAATGCTTTTTGAAAATATAAAGTTTTGTTCAAATTTTCAAAAAATGTTCCTCCTTTTAAAATTAGTTCATATATTCAGAAAAAAGTGTCAAAAAATTACATGAACTTCAAAAAATGTTTATGTTTTCAAATTTTGGTTAAAAAATCCAAAATTGTTCACGGTTTAAAAATTCAAAAAAATATTACTTTTAAAAAAATAATTCACATGACCATGGTTCAATTTTTTTTCAGAAATTGAAAACATGTTTGCATTTCAGGAAAAGGTCAACAATTTTAAAAATGTTTGTTGTTTTAAATTTTTGTTTCGGAATTTCATGAAATGTTCCATATTTTTAAAAATTGTTCACAAATCTAAAAATTGTTCGTTGTTTCAAATTTTTTCACCAATTCAAAAAATGTTTGCGGTTTCATAATTTGTCTAGAAATTCAAAAAATGGTTCATATTTTTCAAAAAAAAATCTTTTCAATTTTTTGCTCGGTCATTCCAAATTATGTTCATGCGTCCGAAAATTTGGTTAGAAATTAAAAAAAAACTTGCAGTTTTTACACTTTCAAAAATGTACTCTTACGTTCACTACATCAACTAATTTTGTTCTGGTTCCGGTTTGCTACAGTAACCTAGTCCGGTTTAGTTCTTTTAGTTATTGGTCGCTATACTGCGAAC
>NW_021309431.1:0-994 GCF_002162155.2 Triticum dicoccoides
AGTGCTACAGCCTGGATTCACTCGCTGATGACCGACACGTTCGATGCTGGGTCATGAATGCCTGTCCCTGTAAGTCTGTGCCACTTTGGGTTTACGACTAGCCATGTCAGCCCGGGCTCCTTATCATATGGATGCTAGCGACACCGTCATATACGTGTGCCAAAAGGCGCAAACGGTCCCGGGCTAAGGTAAGGCGACACCCGTGGGAATACCGTGCGTGAGGCCGCAAAGTGATATGAGGTGTTACATGCTAGATCGATGTGGCATTGAGTCGGGGTCCTGACAGCGTTGGTATCAGAGCTTGACTGCCTGTAGGATTACCAAGCCAAACTGGTCGAAGTTGAGTCTAGAAATTCTTTAGTTATATAAGGGAATTGATTGTGGGATGGAACATAAGGCTCTTTTTACTCCTTATACCTTATGCCTTCTGATCTAAGTCATCTTATCTTTCCTGCGGGGATTAAGAACTAGGCTATCTCTTCTTTCTATCAGGATCACGTGTTACTAATCCGTAGACTTATAAATTGTTGGACTTAAGCCTCGTTTCAGTTTCTACTACTTCTGTATGTTAATTGTTGATCTCGAAATCTTGATATTGTGCTTCTGAGTGGTTATGCCACCATTTTTGTGAATGTCTCAAATCTTTTCTGAGCATTTACAGCCGTTATGCTGTCCGAGTCATCCCAGGTTTCTAAGTAGTTTGATGCATTTGCAAATCCTTTCTTCCCGTTTCAATGTTCCCATGGGCCAGATTAACCACACTAATCAGTGAGTTGAGGTACTCCGTTACCTTGACATATATGTTGGAAATATTATTATGACCCTAGGTGTCTCAGGGGATCATCTAGTGGTCTAGCCATGATTTGTGTCCTAGTGTGATGATTCTGGCCTTTATTCTCAAAAGCATCCTGTGATGCCATTTAGTTAGTAGGTATTCTATTCCTGGGTTCTTAAACCCGATATTCACCCTACTTACATCATGTTGATAGTGTTG
>NW_021309432.1:0-1259 GCF_002162155.2 Triticum dicoccoides
AAGGATGGTACGGACCGGATGGTTGTAGATTACCGACCTGTCAATTTGGTCACAATCAAGAACAAATATCCGCTTCCCAGGATCAACGACCTGTATGATCAGCTCGCTGGATCCTCAGTCTTCTCCAAGATGGATTTGAGGTTGGGCTACCATCAAATCAAAATCAGAAATGGGGACATTCCTAAAACGGCCTTTGTTACTCGTTATGGCCAATACGAGTACACCGTCATGTCCTTCGGTTTAACCAACGCTCCAGCCACCTTTTCTCGGTTAATGAACTCAATCTTCATGGAGTATTTGGATAAATTCGTCGTAGTTTACCTCGATGATATACTCATCTACTCCAAGAACGAGGAAGAACATGCCGAACATTTAAGGCTAGTGTTGAAGAAACTTCGAGAGCATCGCCTTTATGCCAAATTTTCTAAATGTGAATTCTGGTTGTCAGAAGTGACCTATCTGGATCATGTAATATCTGGTAAAGGTATTGCTGTTAACCCTGAGCGAGTTCAAGCCGTCCTTAATTGGACTCCACCTGAATCGGTCAAGCAAGTTCGGAGTTTTCTGGGCTTAGCAAGCTATTTTCATCGCTTTGTCGAGAACTTCTCCAAGGTTGCTAAACCTCTAACCGAACTCCTCAAGAAAGATAAGAAGTTCGAGTGGACTCCACAATGTGAGCACAGCTTTCAGGAACTGAAAAGACGCCTGACTTCTGCTCCCGTACTGGTACCGCCAGACTTCTCCAAGGACTTTGTTATCTACTGCGACGCCTCGCGACAAGGACTAGGTTGCATTCTCATGCAAGATCGACACGTAATTGCTTACGCTTCACAGCAATTGCACCCACATGAGGAGAATTATCCTACTCATGATCTAGAGCTTGCAGCCGTAGTCTATGCACTTAAGACCTGGCGACATTACCTCCTCGGTAATCGTTGCGAAATATTCACTGATCACCAAAGTCTGAAGTACATTTTCACCCAACCGGATCTGAATCTCAGGCAAAGACGTTGGGTTGAGTTGATCACAGACTTCGACTTAGGAATAACCTACACCCCAGGGAAAGCCAACGTCATGGCTGATGCGCTAAGTCGTAAATCTTATTGTAACAACCTGATGTTACAACAAAGTCAACCGCTTCTCCATGAGGAATTTCGGAAGCTTAACCTTCACATTGTACCTCAAGGTTTTCTTTCCACCTTGGTGGCAAAACCTACCCTTACGGATCAGATTATCAAAGCACAGAAGGTAGATCCGGG
>NW_021309433.1:0-1606 GCF_002162155.2 Triticum dicoccoides
TGCAAAACACTTCGGGACCCCGAAATAGTGAGTAATAGTGCACGAAACGGACCAGAATCGGACAAAACTATGATTGTTGATGACCAACACGTAAGCGCACCTTGGGGTTCAACAACTATGGAGATCGCTTCGGGACCCCAAAACGGTGAGTAATAGACATTGAAACGGGTCAGAATTGGCCAAAACTATCACTGTTGACGATGGACTCCCAAACGCACCCTGGGGATCTTCAATCATGGAAATCATTCTGGGACCCCAAAATGGAGAGTAATAGTCCACGACACGGACCAGAACTGGCCAAAATTGTGAGTGTTGATAACTGACACGTACACGCACCCCGGGGTTCGTCAATCGTGGAAATCACTTCGGGACCCCAAAACTGAGTAATAGTCCAAGAAACAGTCTAGTATCGGCCCAAACTGCGTGTCTTGACGACCAACATGTAAATGCACCCCGGGGATCGTCAATCGTGGAAATCGCTCTGGGACCCCAAAACAGTGAGTAATAATCCATGAAACAGACCCGAATTGGCAAAAATTGTGAGTGTTGGTAACCAACAGGTAAAATCACCCTGGGGTTCGTCAGTCGTGGAAATCACTTCGGGATGCCAAAACTGTGTAATAGTTCAAAACGGGCCAAAATCGGCCAAAACTGCGAGTCTTGACGACCAACATGCAAGCACACCTTGGTGTTCGACAAAAATGGAAATCTCTTTGGGACCCCAAAACGGTGAGTAATAGTCCACGAAACGGGTCGGAATCAACAAAACCTGCGAGTGTTGATGACCGACACGTAAACGCACCCAGAGGTTCGTCAATCGTGGAAATCACTCCGGGACCCCAAAACAGTGAGTAATAGTCCACGAGACGGCCAGAATTGGCCAAAATTGTGAGTGTTGATGACCGACACATAAACGCACCCCCGGGGTTCGTCAATCGTGGAAATCACTTTGGGACCTCAAAACTGAGTAATAATCCAAGAAACGGGCCTGAATCGGCCAAAACTGCGAGACTTGACGACCAACACGAAAGCACACCTTGGGGTTCGACAACAATGGAAATCGCTTTAGGACCCTAAAACGGTGAGTAATAGTCCATGAAAGGGACATAATCGACAAAAACCGCGATTGTTGATGACCGAAACATAAACGCACCAGGGGTTCGTCAATCGTGGAAATCCCGCCGGGACCCGAAACAGCGAGTAATAGTCCACAAAACGGGCCAGAATCGGCCAAAACTGCGAGTGTTGATGAACGACACGTAAGTGCATCTTTGGGTTCAACAACTATGGAAATCGCTTCGGGACCCCAAAAAGCTGAGTAATAGTCCACGAAACGGGTCAGAATTGGCCAGAACTATGAGTGTTGACGACGGGCACGTAAACGCACCCCTGGGATTGTGAATCGTGGAAATCGCTCTAGGACCCAAAAACAGTGAGTAATTGTCCACGTGACAGACCAAAATTGGGCAAAATGGTGAGTGTTGATAACCGACACATAAACGCACCCTGGGGATCGCAAATCCTGTAAATCGCTCTAGGACCCCAAAACGGTGAGTAATAGTGCACCAAACGGACCAGAATCGGCCAAAACTGCGATTGTTGATGA
>NW_021309434.1:0-1899 GCF_002162155.2 Triticum dicoccoides
CTTACAGGGACAGGCATCCATGACCCAGCATCGAACGTGTCGGTCATCAGCGAGTGAATCCAGGCTGTAGCACTGGGCTAGCAGGACTCCGGTGAACCGGGCTGTAGCGGGCTAACAGGACTCCGGTATTCATCGCGTGACATTTCCCTGAAGGGACAGACACAGGAACGAAGAAGGACACATGCCGGCCAGCCTAAGTGTTCCGGAGCAGTAGCAAGCTACCATGGCTCGGTGGAAACACTAGGAGACATTTCCCGGTAAGAGAGGCTACTAAAGATAAACAACTAGATAGTCAGATCCCACACATACCAAGCATTTCAATAACATACACACAATATGCTCGATATGTGCAATACAACATGGCATCACAAAATGACTCTACGACTCAGTAGTTTATTCAATAGGCTCCGAGGAGCGAGACATTACAAACATGGGTCTCATGACCCAACAATCAGAGCATACCAGTCAAAGCACATGCGGAAGCTTAACATGTCTGAGTACAGACAACTATAAAAGAAAAAGGCTCAGAAGCCTGACTATCTACCAGATCCCGCCGAGGGCTCAAGATCGTAGCTGAGGTAACAAGCTAAACGTCGAAGTCCACGTGGAACTACTAGTGAGACTGAAGTCTCTCTGCAAAAACATAAAATAGGCAAACGTGAGTACAAATGTACCCAGCAAGACTTACATCAGATCTATCTACATATGCATCATTATCAACAAGGGGGTGGAGGAGTTTGACTGCAGCAAGCCAGCTTTGACTCGGTGGCTAACCTGAACTACGACTGCAAGTAACTCTTTTGAGGTGGCGCACACGAGTCCACACATTCACCATATCAATACACCACTATGGATCCACTCCCGTCTCCCTACGAGAACGCCATCCATAGCACTCACGCTTATCTTGCGTATTTTAGGGTATCCACTTTCACTTGTCTATGAACTATGCAATGGGCTCCAAGTTTCCATATCCGAGGAATCCGGCTATTCGAATAGATGATGTTAACCCTGCAGGGGTGTACTTCTTCACACACGCTCTCGCCACTTACCGCCATGTACACGTCATGTACCTCGGCAACCTTCAAGCGGAAGCCGGGCGAGGGAGTCGGCCACGACCTGACTAATCGAACAAGTCTCTAGTCCAGGTTTATCGCCTATTCGGGTTCCATCCGCAAGGAGATCCGGCCGGGGTGTCGCTTACGGCCCCAAACGATGTGTGCAGGGTTCCCAAGCCCACCAACCGGGTGCCACTTGGTACACCGGGCCACTGTGCCTAGTCTGTCCCAAGCCCACCTGTACCGGGTGCCACTTGGTAGACTACTAACACTACCTACAAACGCCAGAAACTAGTTGCAACTCCTGGACAGAGATCATGTTGATTAATAAGTCGAGACGGGTCGAGTTACCGGAACCCAATGTGTGGTAGTAACTGGTCATGGATCACAAACACAGAACTCAGTTCCTGAGGACGGCTGCAATGAGACAACCCACCATGTACTCCTACATGGCCTCTCACCGCTACCTTTACCAAATCGTGTTCACACACTTAGCTCACACACAGTAGGACATGTTCACACGCCTCTGATTCATCCCCGATGAATCAGACCTGACTCAACTCTAAGCAGTAGCAGGCATGACAACAAGCATGAATGAGTAGGCACATCAGGGCTCAAACAACTCCTACTCATGCTAGTGGGTTTCATCTATTTACTGTGGCAATGACAGGTCATGCAAAGGATAAAGGGTTCAGCTACCGCAGCAAGTATCAAATATGTCGTTGTTGTCCTAATGCAGTAAAAGAGAGCAGGAGCGAGAGAGTGGGATTTTATCGGAATGAACAAGGGGGGTTTTGCTTGCCTGGCACTTCTGAAGATAACATTGAGTCTTCATCAGTGTCAA
>NW_021309435.1:0-1092 GCF_002162155.2 Triticum dicoccoides
CACCATCTCCATGCTAGCCAAGTTGTTGCAGCTCCCTCCGTCTATTATGACGCGCACAGAACGTTCCTTCACAACTCCCTTGGTATGGAACAAATTGTGCCTCTGATTTTGCTCAGCTTGTGTGACCTGCACACTCAAAACACGTTGAGCAACTAAACATTCATACCTGTCAGCGTCTTCAGGAGCCATGTATTGCGTCTCATGATCAGAATCATCTCCACCATGTTCTTCACGTGTAATAAGAGCCAATGTCTCCTCATCATAGTCACTAGCGGACTCATATCCACCATCCGCGGTAGCAATCATCACACGCGGAGATTTGCATTCCCTCGCATAATGACCTCCTCCCTTACAACGACGACAAATAATATCACTTGTGTGCCCTGTTGATGCCATGGAAGAAGAAGAACGCTGTGCAGGACCCACAGGTGCGCTCTTGGAAGATAATGGTGGTTGTGCCTGTTTTCTTGTATCACGGCTGGAGGTGGCACCGGATGGAGGTGCTGGTGCAGTTGAAGTAGAAGATGCACGTGGTGTCCATGATGAAGGTCGGCCTGCAGAAAAGTTAGTTCGCCCCAATGCTTGTCGATCCTGCACTTCACGTTCAGCTTTACAAGAAAGATGGAATACACGAGTGATATTAGTATACTCCTTATAGTCTAGAATGGTCTGAATCTCCCTATTTAATCCACCCAGAAAACGTGCAAGCATAGCTTCATTCTCCTCAACAATACCACATCTAATCATGCCAGTTTGTAATTCCTGATAATATTCTTCTACAGAATTTTTCCCTTGTCTTAAACGCTGCAATTTTTGAAGCAATTCACGTTGATAATATGGTGGAACCCAACGCGTACGCATAGCAGTTTTCAAAGCAGCCCAAGTAGTTGGAATAGGATATAATCTACAATGTTCAGACCACCATACACATGCAAAACTAGTGAAAGCACAAACAGCAGCAGCAACTCGTCTCTCCTCAGGATATTGTAAACATGTAAATCGTTGTTCAGTTTCTAACTCCCAAGTAAGATATATATCAGGAACATATCTACCCTCAAATGGTGGAATATTCAATTTCAGTTTAGGAATATG
>NW_021309436.1:0-1292 GCF_002162155.2 Triticum dicoccoides
ATGATTCAGGAAGCAGAAGAACAAGTTCGCATCGTTCATGAAAAGTTGAAAACAGCCCAATCTCGTCAAAAGAGTCAATATGACCGAAAACATAAGGCTATGACTTTCGAGGTTGACGAGAAGGCTTATCTTCGGGTCACCCCTCTGAAGGGAACCCATCGTTTCGGTATCAAAGGCAAATTGGCTCCTCGTTACATTGGACCTTTTCGCATTCTCGCCAAACGAGGAGAAGTTGCCTACCAGTTGGAACTACCTCCGCACCTCTCCAGAGTCCATGATGTCTTCCACGTTTCTCAACTCAGGCGTTGCTTCTCGGATCCTATCCGTGGAGTGGACCACGAAACGCTTGATCTCCAAGATAATCTTACATATCGAGAGTACCCCATTCGTATCCTCGATCAGGCCGAACGTACCACCCGACGTCATAATATCAAGTTTCTCAAAGTTCAATGGTTGCACCATTCTGAGGATGAAGCAACCTGGGAAAGGGAGGATCATCTTCGACTTGAGTATCCCGCCTTCTTCCCGGAGGAACCCAAATCTCGGGACGAGATTCTTTTGAGTGGGGGTGAGTTGTCACACCCTAGCTAGTCATGCATCAGAGTGTGTGCATCATGTTTAAATTTTCCATTTAATTTGAAATGGGGATCTGTCAAACCCTCAGAATCATTTTTGAAATGATCCAATTAAAAATTTCTCCAAAAGGGTCCAAGAAAATGCTCATGTTGCTCTCTGAAAATATTGGACAGAGATAAAAATCAAACCAATATTTTTAAGAGCTCATAGGTATTTATTTTGGGCATTTGGAATTAATGCATAAATAGTTGCATTGGAAATATATTAATTATATATATTAATATATGTCCAAATATTATGCCAATTATAAAGGAGCTCTGGAATAATATATCTAGCTCCTTCAAAAATTGGCATAAGATATATAAATGATTTAATATTTTATTTAAATCAAAACAAATGTCAGAAATTAGAAAACAGAAATAATTAAAAAGGGAGAAGCTTACCTGGGCTCCTCCCTGTGCGGCCCAGCCAGCTGGCCGGCCCAGCAAGCCAGCCCAGCCCACCACCGCCGTCGTCCTCCTGGCGCCAGTCGGCCAGGCGTGTGGCCGGCGCGCGCGCACGGCCGGAGCGCCACGCCACCAGCTCGTCTGCCTGCCTCCCCCGCCAGCGCGACGCCGCGACGCTTCTTCTCGGTGCCGCCCCGATCCCCTGGCCTTATCCCCCCTCTCTCCCGTGCTGCTCCCTCTCTCTCTCT
Source organism: Triticum dicoccoides (assembly GCF_002162155.2). Taxonomy (NCBI): domain Eukaryota; kingdom Viridiplantae; phylum Streptophyta; class Magnoliopsida; order Poales; family Poaceae; genus Triticum; species Triticum dicoccoides. The sequence goes on from NW_021309436.1 coordinate 1,271, forward strand.
CACGGCCGAACACCACCGTCGC
>NW_021309437.1:0-892 GCF_002162155.2 Triticum dicoccoides
TAAGATTGTTGGATTTAAGTCTCAGTTCAGTTCCTACTACTTCCGTATGTTAATTGTTGATCTCGAGACCTTGATATTGTGCTTCTGAGTGGTTATGCCACCATTTTTTGTGAATGTCTCAAATCTTTTCTGAGCATTTACAGCCGTTATGCTGTCCGAGTCATCCTAGGTTTCTAAATAGTCTGATGCATTTGCAAAATCCTTTCCCTCTGGTTTCGATGTTCCTTTATGCCAGCTCAATCACACTAATTGTTGAGTTGAGGTATTCTATTGCCTTGGCATTTATGTTGGAATTATTATTATGACCCTAGGTGTCTTAGGGGATCATCTAGTAATTTAGCCATGATTTGTGTTCCCAGTGTGATGATTCTGGCCATCATTCTCGAAAGCATCCCGTGATGCTACTTAGTAATAGGTATTCTGTTCCTGGGTTCTTGAACCCGAGATTCACTCTACCTACTTCATGTTGATAGTAATTGCTAGTGCCTTCAGGATATTAGTAACCTTTGCGATAGTCCTTGAAGTCCGTGGTATCTTCTTCTTCCAAATACCATGAACTACTTATGGCAGAAGTTCCTCGTTGAACTGAAATATCACAACAGGATTATTCTTGATGAGATCTCCATTATATATTGTGGCTCTGCCAGTTCTACCTTTCTGCATGGGTTATCCGGAAGAAATATGTTGAACTTGGTTCGACATACTAATCTATGCATCCACAACTCAGAAAATTATATGTTCCTTTGAGTTGTTCTCTTTAGTTGCATTCTGACCCTCGTCTATCAATTGATAGTCAAGAGTATGCGTGCGTTCGTTTATCGATGCCTATTACTCTTGTGGTCCGTCAAGCCATTCTATCGCAGAATGACTAGGAGAAACAAACTCCAGTACC
>NW_021309438.1:0-1323 GCF_002162155.2 Triticum dicoccoides
CGCTCTCTCTCTCACACGGCCGAACACCACCGTCGCCGCCGTTCGCCATAGCAGCCGACTCCGGCCACCCCTCGCTCCCCCGACTAGCTCAGGAGCTCCGCCTCGACCTCCTCTTCCTCCCCACCGCTCCACGGGTCTCCGGAAGCCCTGCATCACCGTCACGTCGCCGTTCCCCTCCTCGGGCTCCGACCACCGTCACCGTCGATTCGCCGTCTCCAGCGCGTCCCCGAGCCCGCTTCGACGCCCACTGCAACCGCGGTGAGCTACGCCACCGTTTCCCCCTCTTCTCCCCCTCGTTCCCTCACCGTAGCCTCCTCCCCACCACGGCCGAACCTCCGCCGTCGCCGAGCTCACCGTCGACGCAGCTCCGGTGACCATTTGGTCACCCCGGCGAGTCCAACGAGTTTGTAAGGCTCCATAGAGCATCCCTAGCGCCTCGCTTCGCTCGCCTTCGAGCTCCAACCCCGTTTCCGTGCACAACCGAACTCCGGCAGCCGCAGCCGAGCTCGCCGCCGTCGACTCCGGCCACCTCAGGCACGGCCACCACCACCGTTCGACGCGCGGGAGCAAGAGCTCTCCAACGAGCCCAAGAACGGCCTCGCCCGTGCCCTGTAGCGCGATCCCGCATCGCGCCGCCGTCTCGGGCCTCGCCGGCGTCACGTCGCCGGTGGGTCTGACCCACTTTGACCACGGCAGGACCCCCCCTGAGTCCCTGACAGGTGGGCCCAGCCCTGTAGCTAATTAGGATTAGCGCTAACCACTGTTAGTTAACCCCTGACACTGACCAGTGGGCCCCAGCGCCACTAATTAGTAATTAGGATTAATTTAACTCTGTTTAACTCCCCTGTCACTGACGTGTGGGCCCCACACGTCAGGTTTGACCTCAGACAGCCGCAGTTGACCACTGACGTCATGCTGACGTCATGCTGGCGCAATAATTATATTTCTGGATTTAAATTAAATCAGGAAATTCCAGAATATTATTTAAACTTCAAAAATTCATAACTTTTATTCTGTAACTCCAAATTGGACAAATTATATATGAAAAATGATCAGAAAAATCCAATCTATCCATCTGTACTATTTTCATGCATGATCAAACAAGTTAAATTGATGTTTTAAGCAGAACAAGGAAAAGCACTTTAAAAGGCCATATTTGAATTTGAAATTTGAATCCTTGATTCAAATTTGCTCAAACCCTTCTGGTTTTAGTTGCATTAGCCCAACACACTCATATTGCCATGTTTCATGCATGCATCATATTGTTGCACATTGTTTGGTGATGGTTGTGTATCGGTGTCCTTTGCGACAGGTTCTGCCTCC
>NW_021309439.1:0-1805 GCF_002162155.2 Triticum dicoccoides
AGGGGAGCGTACGTATACACGGTGTAGAAATATGTGGAGCTGGGTTGGCTATATATGGTAGTAAAAGATTAGCAATAATCAATTCAAAGATGCAATGTTGAATAAACGCTCAACGACGGTACTGTGCTGGTCCTAGGCTAGACCGGACTAGAGACGCGAGCCTAGAACACTAATAAGGTCACGGCGTAGCACAACTAGCATCAATGAAGGATACTAAGTAGCTCTTGACAGCAAGATATAAGTGAAGATCACAACGGCAGTGAAGATAATGATGAAAAACAACTGCCAAGCAGGATATACAACAACTCTCTCTCCAACTTTCCTCTTGAAAAGTTTGAGACAATTTTCTGATAAATTCTTTCAAAGAATTCTACTAACTCAAGCTTTCCAATGCAAAAAGAATCACTCAATTCCGAGTTGATATGAGGAGTCAAAGAATTCTAAAACTGGCCTGAAAAATTGGAACAAGCTGTGTTCACGAACTTCGGAGGGTAAAAAGACCTATTTAGAAGCCGATTTTGAGGTGTCAAATATTGAACTAGCTTCTGCAACTATTTAGATGCGGCTCGTCGCTATCTTCAATTTGAGTACTCACGGAGCCAAAACGGACTTCGTATGAGGAAGATACACCTGTTTTACTGAACAGTGCGCAAAAGAGATTCCAATCCGAATTCAGGTACGAGATTGATTCTAGATAGATACAATTTTTTTTTCTTCTCTCTTTTTTTTCTCACGTTTTTTTTTCTTTTTCTTCTCCCTCTTTTTCTTTTTTTTTCTTTCCTTTTTTCTCTCTTTTTTTACTAATATCACTCGTTTATTCCATCTTGCTTGTAAAGCTGAACGTGAAGTGCAGGATCGACAAGCATTGGGGCGAACTAACTTTTCTGCAGGCCGACCTTCATCATGGACACCACGTGCATCTTCTACTTCAACTGCACCAGCACCTCCATCCGGTGCCACCTCCAGCCGTGATACAAGAAAACAGGCACAACCACCATTATCTTCCAAGAGCGCACCTGCGGGTCCTGCACAGCGTTCTTCTTCTTCCATGGCATCAACAGGGCACACAAGTGATATTATTTGTCGTCGTTGTAAGGGAGGAGGTCATTATGCGAGGGAATGCAAATCTCCGCGTGTGATGATTGCTACCGCGGACGGTGGATATGAGTCCGCTAGTGACTATGATGAGGAGACATTGGCTCTTATTACACGTGAAGAACATGGTGAAGATGATTCTGATCATGAGACGCAATACATGACTCCTGAAGACGCTGACAGGTATGAATGTTTAGTTGCTCAACGTGTTTTGAGTGTGCAGGTCACACAAGCTGAGCAAAATCAGAGGCACAATTTGTTCCATACCAAGCGAGTTGTGAAAGAACGTTCTGTGCGCGTCATAATAGACGGAGGGAGCTGCAACAACTTGGCTAGCATGGAGATGGTGGAGAAGCTTTCTCTCACCACAAGACCACATCCACATCCTTACTACATCCAATGGTTCAACAACAGCGGCAAGGTTAAGGTAACACGTACTGTTCGTGTGCATTTTAGTATCTCTACATATGCTGATTATGTTGATTGTGATGTGGTACCTATGCAAGCATGTTCCTTATTACTTGGTAGACCATGGCAATTTGATAAAAATTCTGTACACCATGGTAGAAACAATCACTATACTCTTGTTCATAAGGATAAAAATATTACTTTGCTTCCTATGACTCCTGATTCCATTTTGAAAGATGATATTAATAGAGCTAATAAAGCACAACAGGAGAAGAATAAGAGTGAAAATCAGATTGTGGCAA
>NW_021309440.1:0-945 GCF_002162155.2 Triticum dicoccoides
TGTGTGCTAACTATCCTTGGTTCTTATCAAGTTTTAATATTTGAAATTTGTAATATTTGAGGAGATGTATGCTAACTATCCTGGGTTCTTATGAAGTTTTAATATTTGAAATTTGCAATATTTGAGTAGATGTGTGCTAACTATCCTTGGTTCTTATCAAGTTTTAATATTTGAAATTTGCTATATTTGAAGAGATGTGTGCTAACTATCCTTGGTACTTATCAAGTTTTAATATTTGAAATTTGCAATATTTGAAGAGATGTGTGCTAACTATCCTTGGTTCTTATCAAGTTTTAATATTTGAAATTTGCAATATTTGAAGAGATGTGTGCTAACTATCATTGGTTCTTATCAAGTTTTAATATTTGAAATTTGCAATATTTGAAGAGATGTGTGCTAACTATCCTTGGTTCTTATCAAGTTTTAATATTTGAAATTTACAATATTTGAGGAGATGTGTGCTAACTATCCTTGGTTCTTATCAAGTTTTAATATTTGAAATTTGCTATATTTGAAGAGATGTGTGCTAACTATCCTTGGTTCTTATCAAGTTTTAATATTTGAAATTTGCAATATTTGAGGAGATGTGTGCTAACTATCCTTGGTGCTTATCAAGTTTTAATATTTGAAATGTGCTATATTTGGAGAGATGTGTGCTAACTATCCTTGGTTCTTATCAAGTTTTAATATTTGAAATTTGCTATATTTGAAGAGATGTGTGCTAACTATCCTTGGTGCTTATCAAGTTTTAATATTTGAAATGTGCTATATTTGGAGAGATGTGTGCTAACTATCCTTGGTTCTTATCAAGTTTTAATATTTGAAATTTGCTATATTTGAAGAGATGTGTTCTAACTATCCTTGGTTCTTATCAAGTTTTAATATTTGAAATGTGCTATATTTGGAGAGATGTGTGCTAACTATCCTTGGTTCTTATCAAGTTTT
>NW_021309441.1:0-1859 GCF_002162155.2 Triticum dicoccoides
CCGCCGGCCTCTCCATCGGCGCCTCTACACCACCCTCGGCGCCCCGTCCTCCGGCTGTCCCGCACCCTGCACCGGTGCCGCAGCCACCCCAGCCACCTCACAACGGTGGCAACAGCAGCAACCGCCGCCTCGGTCGCGGCGGCAACCGCCAAGGCGGAGGCAAAGGTGGCGGCGGTGGTGGTCAGGCTCCTCAGCAGCAGCCCCCGCCACCCTGGGCCGGTGGATACAACCCCTGGACGGGGGTCGTGCACGCCTACAGCATGCCTGTGCCGCGGCCCCCCGCCCCGGGCATTCTCGGCCCCCGCCCGAGCGCACACCAGGCGCTCCTGGCCGCGCCCTTCGGCGCCAGCGGCGCCCTCGGCGCCCCCCCTACCGCGCCCTCACACGGCGCATACGGCGCCCCCGGCGCATATGGCGCCCCCTACTACGACCCGGCCCTTCTAGCGGCCCTGCAGCAGCCACCACCCTACTCCGGCGGTGGTGGTGATTGGATCATTGACTCCGGTGCCACCGCTCATATGTCCGCTCATCCGGGTAACCTCTCCTCTGTTCATCCCACTTCCACTCCTTCTCGTATCATCATCGGCAACGGTGTTGGTCTTCCTATCTCCCATGTCGGGTCTGCACCTTTTCCTTCTAACTCTCGACCTCTCTCTCTTAATAATGTCATTGTTTCTCCCCATCTCATTCAGAACTTAGTCTCTGTTCGCAATCTTTCTCGTGATAATTTCGTAACTGTGGAATTTGACGAAGTTGGCTTTTCTGTTAAGGACGCTCGCACCAGGATGGTTCTTCACCGCTGTGACAGTCCCGGCGACCTCTACCAGTTCAGTCGCCGTCATCTCCGGGTGGTCCTCGCGCTTTTTCCGCCGGCGTCGATCTTTGGCATGCTCGTCTCGGGCATCCTAGCACTTCTTCCCTTCGTCAAATAATGAGAGGATTTTCTTTTTCATGTGATAAAACGGCCGCTCACTCATGTGAAGCCTGCCGGTTAGGCAAACATGTTCGCCTTCCTTTTAGTTCCTCTTCCACAGTTGCATCTTTTCCGTTTGAGTTAAGTCATAGCGATGCATGGACATCTCCAGTACCCAGTAATTCTGGCTATCTTTATTATCTCGTCATACTGGATGATTACTCTCACTTTGTATGGACATTTCCTCTTCGTAGGAAATCAGATGTTGCCGCCACTCTCATTGCATTCTATGCTTATGTTCCCACACAGTTCGGGCGACCCATACTCGCACTTCAAACCGACAACGGAAAAGAATTCGACAATCACACCATCCGGCATGTACTTTCCACTCACGGCACCGTGTTTCGTCTCACGTGTCCCTACACCTCCCAGCAAAATGGCCGTGCCGAGCGCATCCTACGCACCCTCAATGAGTGTGTGCGCACCCTTCTTTTTCATGCCTACATGCCTTCTCGGTTTTGGCCCGATGCTCTCGCCACCGCCACCCTCCTCCTCAACCTCCGGCCATGCCGGCCACGCTGGAACTACACGCCTCATCATCTCCTCTATACCTATCAATACATTGAGAGTTGCATCCTATTCCCCTACACTTCTATTCAGAGTTGAGAAAACAGAGCAAAAGCAGAGGAAGCGACGGGCAAGTAGTATTCGGAGTTAAGAAAACAGAGCAAAGCAGAGGAAACTAGCTACAGTACAGACAAGCATAGTGCAGTATGTATCTATACATATCAGTTCTTACTTCTTACAGTCCATCCTTCATTCTCAGCCTGTTTGTTAATGACAGGGAGAGGGCATGGGAGTTTAGCGATGGGAATTTGTCAAGGGATTACACATGGGAAGTTGATTTGAAGTCCCATTCCTCTGTTTGGCATGTATTTTTTTTTTT
>NW_021309442.1:0-996 GCF_002162155.2 Triticum dicoccoides
GATCCTGGGAAGCGGATATTTGTTCTTGATTGTGACCAAATTGACAGGTCGGTAATCTACAACCATCCGGTCCGTACCATCCTTCTTCTTGACGAATAGGACGGGGCAAGCCCACGGAGAGGAGCTAGGTCGGATAAAACCCTTTTTCAAGGACTCATCGAGTTGTTTCTTAAGCTCGGCTAGTTCTAGGGGTGCCATCTTATAAGGTCTTCTAGCAATCGGAACGGTTCCTGGAATGAGGTCTATTACAAACTCAACATCCCTGTCAGGTGGAACACCTGGCAATTCCTCTGGAAAGACATCCGGGAAGTCACGGACTACCGGAACGTCCTCAAGGTCTGGCAAAGGGCTGGCGTTAAGAGAATATAATTGTCGCTTGGCTATTCGGGTCAAGACATTAACTATCTTTCCCGAAGGATGGGTGAGTTGAACAGTCCTAGAGAAGCAATCGATTTGGGCATGATGAGTCGACATCCAGTCCATACCCAGAATGATATTAATATCTGAAGATTTAAGGGCTATCAAAGACGCGAGGAAAACAAGTCTATCGACTTGGATTTCATTTCCATAGCTTACCCTAGAGGTCTGCCATCTAGAACCAGGGGTAGAAATTTCCATAGTGGATGGCATGTCACAGAATGCAACGTTATGCAAACGAGCATAACTTTCGGATATAAAAGAATGAGAGGCTCCTGTATCGAAAAGAACAGATGCCGGGTGGCAGTTAACAAGAAGCGTACCGAGAACGACGTTGGGATCCTCTTGAGCTTCTTCGGCAGAGATACAGTTGACATGGCCACGTGAAGCGGTGACCGGCTTGGCGTGGAATATTTTTCCTGTCGGCTTGCCACGGCCAACAGCTTTAGCAGACTGGTTGGGGTTGGTCTGGGGACACTCACGCATATAGTGACCAGATTCCCCACACTTGAAACAAGTCACGGAACTGGTACGTGGAGGAGCATTGTTAGTTGGACCCCCATAGGGCTTGGCTGGAGC
>NW_021309443.1:0-2342 GCF_002162155.2 Triticum dicoccoides
TTTTGGAAAGACGTGTTTCCTGGAAGAATTCTCCTTCGTCATTTGTGTCTTGGTTAATGTGAGGTTCATAATCCTCTTCATTGGGGGGAGGTGGTCTAACACCTGGCGGCACATCATAAACGACATCCTAACAACTGAGATTTGGATCACTTTAACAGGCCCATGGTAGATAGAAAACTTGGGTTGCCTGTTGAGCCGTAATATAGACATTGGGAACATCCAAATGGGTGCTTTGTTTGATTTTGACTAGCCCTGCATGTTCATGAGTCCTTCTAGTGTCCCTCGGCTGGAACCAATAACATCTTAAGACTACGACATTTGGTAGGTTTTCACCATAGAATTGAAGTTCATAAATTGCTTCAATTCTTCCATAATACTCGATATCTCCTTCGCCGATAGCAGAGACACAACAATTTGTAGACTTTCGGTTGGCCATAGATAGCTCTTTGCCATAGGTACCAAAGCAATACCCGTTGATGTCATATTTGTCAAATGAACGAACCTTGTAGTCAAAGCCATTAGCTACTTGTCTCAATTCGGCATCCATAAACTCTGAATTAGCCTACAAGTTTAATACAAAAGGATTGTTGCATTAGTCGCAACTTAGCCAAATAAATGAAATGGTCTAATGGAAATTACCGTTTCTTGAACCAAGAGATGAAACCGGGATATTTGCCTCCTTGCTTTGCCAGAAGCTCATACTCTTCGACAGAATCCTTTTGGATCACCGCTCCATATGATAATATGGCGACATATCGACTACATCAAATATCCAGGAATAAAAGCAGTTCAAAGGAATTAGAAGTTGCGAAACAATGTACTGAGATCTTACTCGATGTACGGATGCACTTCTGCTAGGTTGTTGAGGAGATATAGCGAAATGGTCCGCCATTCTTGAACATCCAACGATACTAGTTTTCAACCACTGGCTGGTGCGAGAATCCCCTTGAATAGGCTAAGGTTGGATCGACCCCTTTTAGGGTCGTTAGCATTCTACCGAGGCTTCGGATTATGCAAATGACAATTTTTGGCTTCGTAGTGTGCTATCATGAAGTTTGCCGCCTCCTTAGTGATGAATGCCCCGGCAATCGATGCTTCACATCTATGTATTTTTACATTTTGCTCGAAGCGTCTTCTGCATCCTCTTAGTTGAGTAGCACCAACGATTTTGCACGAGCCCCCCAATCTTGCCTAGGTCGGTAGATGCAAAATCAAGTGTTGCATTGGATTAAAGAAGCTTGGCGGAAAGATCATCTCTAACTTGTAGATCAACTCCGGTGCAAACTATTCCATTTCTTCTAGGAGGCCAGGCGATAGTTCTTTCGCACAAAGAACACGGAAGAAATACCTTAGCTCTGCCACTACTAGCCATTCATCCTCAGGGATGAAGCCACACAACATCACGGGCATTATCCACTCAATCCATATGTGCCAATCATGAATTTTTAGACCAAATATTTTCAATTTTCAAGACTCGGCCCTCTCTTTAGATTTGCTGCATACCCATCGGGGAACATCAACTGCATTTTCACCCACAAAATAATTTCCCTCATAGCTGGCCTTCCAAGATTGAACCATGCCTTTGGCTTCGTCCAGTTCCGCTTTCCTTTCGGTTCTTGCATGTTTTGTAACGGTCTATCACATAGCTCCTCTTGATCGACTATAGCCTTAGTATTATCCTTTGATTTCCCCTCTATGCCGAACAATGTACCAAAAATGGCTTCGGCGATATTCTTTTCAATGTGCATCACGTCGATGTTGTGTGGGCAAAGGAGGTCTTTGAAGTAAGGCAGATTCCACAAGCATGTCTTGTGAGTCCAGGCGTGTTCCTTATTATAACCCTTGAAATACCCTGGACGCTCTGGATTTGGCTCGAGAGCGTTTAACTGATCTAGGGTCTGTTGGCCTGTCAATGCAGGTGGTGCAGAGTGTTTGACAACTCTACCTTGAATGAAGTTCTTCTTGTCTTTCATGAACTTATGGCGAGGATCTAGAAACAGTCTATGCAAGTCGAAGAAGTATACTTGCGCCCAGCCGTCAGCCAACGAAACTCAAGAGCTCCCTTGCATGTGGGGCACGAGAACCTTCCATGCACACACCAGCCAACGAATAGCGCATACGCCGAGAAGTCATGCGTCGAGTACATGTACCAGGCACGCATTATGATGTTTTGTTTGCTAAAGGTTTCGTATGTCTTGAACCCATTATCCCAAGCTTCTTGCAATTTGTCCTTAAGCGGTTGCATGTACACATTCATATTCTTCCCCCGATAGTTGGGCCTTGGAATTATCAACGTCAGGAAAATGTTCTTTCTTTGCATAATCTGCCCAGGGGGGGGGGGG
>NW_021309443.1:4921-5328 GCF_002162155.2 Triticum dicoccoides
GCATACTGATGATTGACACATATAGCTAGCAAGTTTCATCGGCACGAAGACCGGAACAGAGAAAATGAAGGGGGGAGGAGGAGATGTCATTTGTGCTCACCAACGAACGCAGGGGCGGAGCTCGTCGAATGCACGGGGAGGTCGTCAAACACCACACCCTCACAGCGACGAAACGACTGCACATTTAAATACACCCGATCAACACACATATATATGATGTTTTGCGTAACAAAATCAAAAAATATATGACCTAACTCATAATTCACAAATATATGACCCCGTCAGGGTTGGGGTCGGGGTGTGGTGTCAGGGTGTCGGGGTCGATCGGGGTGTCAGGGTGTCGGGGTCGATCGGGGTGTCGGGGTCGGGGTTGGGGTGTGGTGTCAGGGTATCGGGGTGTGGTGTCA
>NW_021309443.1:8148-9757 GCF_002162155.2 Triticum dicoccoides
TTTACCTCTTAGAGAAGACGAACAATGATGACTACTTCTACAGTATCGAATCAACTGCTGCATGTCCGTCCACCGCGTGCGGGAGGGATAGCTTGTTGTAGTAAGCAAAACCCTGTCCTCGTTTGTGAGCCACACCGTGGATGCGCGAGGGAGAGGGAGTGTAGTACGAAAATCAAGCTTCTCCTCATTGTACGAGTTGACGCGACACATCATAGCACTGGCCCCACATGATTGCCTCTAAACTTGCCTAAAAGACCCGCAGTGTACAACATATTTGCTGCAACCTCTAACATTTATCCCACCACAAATTAAAATATATGTTCCTGTCTTGACTAGATGAGCATGAAAACTACAATCACCAGGATGATAGGTAGGGCCAAAAGATTATTTTAATCAAAAAATGCTTCAAGACGACCTCATAGCATGGAGCCAACTCCAGTGATTTTAAGCTTAGAGGCACGATACACACTATCCTATACTATGTCACTATACTACCTCCCCTTCACATGAAACTACCACTCGAGCATCCTGGTTGCACTTGGCTCTTCGCCTCTTCGGGAAGTCGACAATGATGGTACTACTATAGTGGATTACTACTAGTATGCTTCTTGCCATCTGACATCGAATGAACTACTACATGTCCACTTCGTGCAGGAGTGCTACCTCTTGAGCTTGCGTTGGTTTTTCCCTTGAAGAGGAAAGGGTGATGTTGCAAAGTAGAGTAAGTATTTCCCTCAGTTTTGAGAACCAAGATATCAATCCAGTAGGAGACAACGTGCAAGCCACTGAATACCTGCACAAACAAATACCAACTTGCACCCAACACGATAAAGGGGTTGTCAATCCCTTGACGGTTATTTGCACGTTAGATCTGATAGAGATAGATAAACGACAAAGTAATGTTTTTGGTATTTTTGGGTTTATGGAATGGAAACTATAAGATTGCAAAGAAAGTAAATAGGAAACTGGAAGTGTAGATTAGAAACTTATATGATGGAAAATAGAAGATTATATGATGGAAAATAGACCCGGAGGCCATAGGTTTCACTAGAGGCTTGTCTCGAGAATATAATTATTATGGTGGGTGAACAAATTACTGCCGAGCAATTGATAGAAAAGCGTAAAGTTATGACGATATCTAAGGCAATGATCATGAACATAGGCATCACGTCCGTGTCATGTGGACTGAAACGATTCTGCATCTACCACTATTACTCCACACATCGACCGCTATCCAGCATGCATCTAGAGTATTAAGTTCATAAGAACAGAGTAACACTTTAAGCAAGATGACATGATGTAGAGGAATTAACTCAAGCAATATGATGAAAACCCCATCTTTTTTATTCTCGATGGCAACAATACAGTGCGTGCCTTGCTGCCCCTATTGTCACTGGGAAAGGACACCGCAAGATTGAACCCAAAGCTAAGCACTTCTCCCATTCCAAGAAAAACCAATCTAGTTGGCAAAACCAAATCGATAGTTTGAAGAGACTTGCAAAGATATCAAATCATGCATATAAGAATTCAGAGAAGATTCAAATAATATTCATTGATAAGCTGATCATAAATCCATAGTTCATCGGATCTCGGCAAACACACCGCAAAA
>NW_021309444.1:0-1195 GCF_002162155.2 Triticum dicoccoides
CATACATGCATAGTATCAAGAAGGGTTGGTGGAGTTATTGCAGCAAGCCAGCTTTGACTCTTGGCTAGGCTATCCTACGATACTCCAACTGAAATGGTTTTGCGCACACGAGTCCACTACTCACCACTTCAATACACTACCGAGGATCCGCCTCCGTCTTCCTACGGAAGAGCCATCCTCGGCACTCACACTTATCTTGAGGCTTTTAACAGTTTCCATTTACTTGTCTATGAACTGTATAGGCAACCAAGTAGTCCTTTACCGCGGACGCGGCTATTCGAATAGATTATGATAACCCTGCAGGGGTGTACTTCTTCATACATGTTTCCACCACTTAGCGTCTGCACACGACATGTGCTCGGCAGACTTCAAGCGAAAGCCGACGTGGGTGTAGACCACGACCTACCTAAACACTTAAGCCTCTAGTCCAGGTTTATCGCCTATTCAGGTTCCATCCGCAGGGAGTCCGGCCGAGGTTTCCCATACGGCCCCAACGATGTGAACAGGGTTCCCGAGATACCTAACGGGTATTCGGTACACCCGGCCACGTACCTACCGCATCACAGCCCACCCCTACGGTCAGCGCTGTCCACGGCCTCCAGTAGGCTACAAACACCAGAAACTACTTGCAACTCCTGGACAGAGAGCTAGGGTGAATAAGAAGTCGAGCGGGGTCATATTTCAGGGCCCAATGCATGGTAGTAGATGTATCTTAAATCACGCATACAGATCTCAGTGCTTAAGGTCGGCTTCAATGAAACAACCCACCATGTACTCCTACATGGCCTCTCATCGATACCTTTACCAAATCGTGTTCACCACACCACTCTCATTACCGACATAATCATTTCACTCTAGCCCATCACCCAGATGAACCAGACCTGACACGACTCTAAGCATAGCAGGCATAGCAAGGTAGGAACAACACATACATATGGCTCAATCAACTCCTACACATGCTAGTGAGTTTCATCTAGTTACTGTGGCAATGACAGGTCATGCAGAGGAAATGGGTTCAACTACCGTAGCACACAGCAGTTTGAATCGCGTTGTCTTAATGTAGTAAAAGAGAGCAGGAGCGAGAACATGGGATTGTATCGATATGATCAAATGGTTGGTTGCTTGCCTGATGGTTCGATGCACGGATACGGTTCTTCGTTAGGGTAATCACGGTACTCCTCGGGGACAGAACCTG
>NW_021309445.1:0-1218 GCF_002162155.2 Triticum dicoccoides
TCCTCCCACTCGGGGGCTTAGCTAAAGCCTAGTGCTCGCCTAAGTTTCTAGAGTCCTTCCGAGTGGAGAACAAGTTTCTCACTCGAAGGCTTGGTTGTGACCAAGCACTCGCCCAAACATGACGAGCACAAGTCGACTGCAATTTGTGCCTCACTCCTACCTGCAAAAGAGCATTTCAGATGCTAACATATATTCCAACCCAAAGAAGATAGTTGCCCAAAAGAAGCAAACGTATTTCAACGGCAAATCAAGTTCGGATAACATCCTACGGACCCAGAAGTGCTCAGGCATCAAGCCTGTTAAAGTTTGGCGGTTACAAAAATCACTCGGCATTCCGAGGCAAATTCAAATCATCAAGCATAATAGTTTTTTACCCCTCCTGCGGAGGGCTGGAAGGCGCAACGAACTCGTCCAGGTCGATCCCATCTGCAATCCGAGTGGCGCCCGCGATGAAGGTCTCCATGAAAGAACGTAAGTCATGCTTCCTAGTGTTGGCCACCTTGAGAGACACCAGCTTGTCCTCTCTCGCTTCTTTGCAGTGGACGCGGACCAAGGACAGAGCAACGTCAACACTGCACCTGGCAGAAGACTTCTTTCGCTCTTGCACTCGACTCGGAATCTCGTTCAGTCGAGTCATCAGCGACTCAAGGTCGTTCTGAAGCATTTCTTGTGGCCAGAGTGATGTGTCGATGCGCGATACCGCGGCCTTCAGTCTTGCAAGGTAATCGACCACTGCAGTGATGCGGAACTCGAGGTGGAGCACGTTCATAGCAGTTTCATCCTTCACCGGAGAATTGATGGGATCCAAGCCAGTCTCCACTCGAGTAGTCTCCTCTTCAAAGTTTTGGCAGAATTCTGTGGACATGATTCAAGAATAAGCTAACGCTCCTACAGCAAGTCAATAACTACCAATCGGAGATAAGAGGTTACCTTCGAGCATGAGGAACAGCTTTTTGGCGAGTCCTCCCAGATAAAGCTCCAAGTCATTCTTTTTTCCTGCCAGTTCACCAGCTTTGTCGTCCAGGACCATATTGGCATTCTTCAGTCGAGTGACTTCTTGGTTGGCCACGTCAAGAGCAGCTTTCAGATTAGTATTTTCTTCTTCAAGTTTGTTGACAGAAGCCAACTTCTCTTCTGCAAGCCTAGTCTTGTCTGTGGCCGTTTTCTGCGCCTCGGCAAGGTCAAGGTCCTTCTTCTTCAGAGCATCCCTCAGTGTTT
>NW_021309446.1:0-1218 GCF_002162155.2 Triticum dicoccoides
TCCTCCCACTCGGGGGCTTAGCTAAAGCCTAGTGCTCGCCTAAGTTTCTAGAGTCCTTCCGAGTGGAGAACAAGTTTCTCACTCGAAGGCTTGGTTGTGACCAAGCACTCGCCCAAACATGACGAGCACAAGTCGACTGCAATTTGTGCCTCACTCCTACCTGCAAAAGAGCATTTCAGATGCTAACATATATTCCAACCCAAAGAAGATAGTTGCCCAAAAGAAGCAAACGTATTTCAACGGCAAATCAAGTTCGGATAACATCCTACGGACCCAGAAGTGCTCAGGCATCAAGCCTGTTAAAGTTTGGCGGTTACAAAAATCACTCGGCATTCCGAGGCAAATTCAAATCATCAAGCATAATAGTTTTTTACCCCTCCTGCGGAGGGCTGGAAGGCGCAACGAACTCGTCCAGGTCGATCCCATCTGCAATCCGAGTGGCGCCCGCGATGAAGGTCTCCATGAAAGAACGTAAGTCATGCTTCCTAGTGTTGGCCACCTTGAGAGACACCAGCTTGTCCTCTCTCGCTTCTTTGCAGTGGACGCGGACCACGGACAGAGCAACGTCAACACTGCACCTGGCAGAAGACTTCTTCCGCTCTTGCACTCGACTCGGAATCTCGTTCAGTCGAGTCATCAGCGACTCAAGGTCGTTCTGAAGCATTTCTTGTGGCCAGAGTGATGTGTCGATGCGCGATACCGCGGCCTTCAGTCTTGCAAGGTAATCGACCACTACAGTGATGCGGAACTCGAGGTGGAGCACGTTCATAGCAGTTTCATCCTTCACCGGAGAATTGATGGGATCCAAGCCAGTCTCCACTCGAGTAGTCTCCTCTTCAAAGTTTTGGCAGAATTCTGTGGACATGATTCAAGAATAAGCTAACGCTCCTACAGCAAGTCAATAACTACCAATCGGAGATAAGAGGTTACCTTCGAGCATGAGGAACAGCTTTTTGGCGAGTCCTCCCAGATAAAGCTCCAAGTCATTCTTTTTTCCTGCCAGTTCACCAGCTTTGTCGTCCAGGACCATATTGGCATTCTTCAGTCGAGTGACTTCTTGGTTGGCCACGTCAAGAGCAGCTTTCAGATTAGTATTTTCTTCTTCAAGTTTGTTGACAGAAGCCAACTTCTCTTCTGCAAGCCTAGTCTTGTCTGTGGCCGTTTTCTGCGCCTCGGCAAGGTCAAGGTCCTTCTTCTTCAGAGCATCCCTCAGTGTTT
>NW_021309447.1:0-1713 GCF_002162155.2 Triticum dicoccoides
ATGTGACATCGAGTCGGGGTCCTGACAGCGTTGGCATCAGAGCCGGACTGCCTGTAGGTTCTCCAAGCCAAACTGGTCGATGTTGAGTCTAGAAATTCTTTAGTTATATGTAGGGGAATTGTTTGTGGGTTGGAACGTAAGGCTCTTTTTACTCCTTTATCTTATGACATTCTGATCTGAGTCAGTCCATTCTTCCACCGGGGGTTAAGGAATTAGGACCTATTCTCTCTATCAGGATCACGTGTTACTAATCAGTAGTACCTTATAAGTTTGATGGATACAAGCCTAGTTCAGTTCTACTACCACATTATGTTGTTAGAATGGATTCAGAACTTTGATATGATGATGTTGAGGGTGTACGAAATCCTTTGTCAAATGTCTCAAAATCCTTCTTGAGCATTTACAGCTGTTATGCTGCCGAAATTTTGCTAGAAATTCTAATGCCTTTGCATTATGATTATGCTTTCAGATGGCCACTCGCGACCTCAATCAAGTGGTTCGCCTGACTCGATGCCTAGATGTACCCGGCCATACTGCCAAGTTGGTCAGGGTAATGACTGAGGCTGGATACCGCTGGTATCCTTAGTACACGGTCGAAGAGCAATTTCGGGACTTTAATCAAAGCCAGTATCTCTGCACTGTCAGGATATTTCCATCTTATCCTGGATCCACCGAGCCCCTTCACTGCTCTTATGGACTCGGGGTTACTATTGAGATGGCTGTGCAGGACGCCGCCTACTCTATGATGACCATTATGCGAGTCAGATCTGGTCTATTTCGGGACTCTGATTTCCGGTATATGCCAGGATCACTTCCGGGAGCACAAGGGTATCTCCAAGCTATCTATGCTGACCCCACTCAAGAGGATTCACGGACTCGCACCACTGCTGAGATGCTCGAGGATAAGGACCGTGAAAATCGGGCCTTAAGGTTAGAGCTTTTCAATACCCATGCTGACCACTGGGCCACTTTGACTCGGTTCGCACCGGCGGTGCAAGCTGGATATTCAGATATGCGCGATCTCTATCCTGTGAGATCTGCTCTGCCAGACGTGATGGTTTGGCGTGATGTAGGAGGCATCACCCCACCTCGCGGTCCCCGCAGGCCACCGTCTGTTGGTCCAAGACCTCATCCTAGCCCCTATGGTCCACAAGCTCCGCGAGATCGTCTGTTTCCGGATGATCATGTTGAGCTTCCAGGCTATGGAGGTGACTTTTACGAGGACTACTACGGATTGGTCTGAGTTAGTGGTAGTATCACTAGTTCGCACTAGCTGTGTCGTCTATCGTCCCGCGTGACTCGTGGGATATGACCTAGTTTGTACTCTTTCCGGAGGTGTAGAAAAATAATGTATAGGAGCTTGGAATGCCTCCGATGAGATGTAATCCTTTTCTCACCGTAATAGTACTTTGTTTGGTCTTGTACTAAACCCTGTATGGTGTGTATGACGATGGAATAAAAGAAGCAGTTTCTGTTTTTACCATGTCATACGGATGATCATCTTGCATTTCGAGTTATTCCTTACATTCTGTATCCTATGTCGGAATTTTATCATTCTGACTAAATCATTGTCTTGTTACCTAGGATGGTCAACACGCGCGCTAACCCTGCTTCTCAAGAGCAGGCCGAAGGCAGTGAAGGCAGGAATGAAAATCTGCCTCATCCTCCTTCACTAGCCGAGGTTATGATGGAAGCTGAGAGAAACAAGCGGGA
>NW_021309448.1:0-1721 GCF_002162155.2 Triticum dicoccoides
AAATCTCATCGTATTCAACACCTTGAACTTGTTGAAAACATTTCGCAACAAGTCGAGCTTAGTAGATAGTAACACTACTATCAATGTCCATCTTCCTCTTGAAGATCCATTTATTTAACATGGCTTGCTGATCATCGAGCAAGTCAATCAAAGTCCATACTTTGTTCTCATACATGGATCATATCTCAGATTTTATGGCCTCAAGCCATTTCGTGGAATCTGGGCTCATCATCGCTTCCTCATAGTTCGTAGGTTCATCATGGTCTAGTAACATGACTTCCAGAACAGGATTACCGTACCACTCTGGTGCGGATCTTACTCTGGAAGACCTACGAGGTTCTGTAGTAACTTAATTTGAAGTTTCATGATCATCATCATTAACTTCCTCACTAATTGGTGTAGTAGTCACAGGAACAGATTTCTGTGATGAACTACTTTCAAATGAGGGAGCAGGTACAGTTACCTCATCAAGTTCTACTTTCCTCCCACTCACTTCTTTCAAGAGAAACTCCTTCTCTAGAAAGGATCCATTCTTAGCAACGAATGTTTTGCCTTCGGATCTATGATAGAAGGTGTACCCAACAGTTTCCTTTGGGTATTCTATGAAGACGCACTTCTCCGTTTTGGGTTTGAGCTTATCAGGTTGAAAACCTTTTTCATATAAGCATCGTAACTCCAAACTTTAAGAAACGACAGCTTTAGGTTTACTGCTAAACCATAGTTCATATGGTGTCGTCTCAACGGATTGAGATGGTGCCCCTTTTAAACGTGAATGCAGCTATCTCTAATGCACAACCCCAAAACGATAGTGGTAAAACCGATAAGAGACATCATAGATCGCACCATATCCAATAAAGTGCGGTTATGACGTTCGGACACACCATAACGTTGTGGTGTTCCAGGTGGCATGAGCTGTGAAACTATTCCACATTGTTTTAACTGAAGACCAAACTCGTAACTCAAATATTCGTCTCCGCGATCAGATCGTAGAAACTTTATTTTCTTGTTACGATGATTTTTCCACTTCACTCTGAAATTCTTTGAACCTTTCAATTATTTCAGACTTATGTTTCATCAAGTAGATATACCCATATCTGCTCAAATCATTTTGTGAAGGTCAGAAAATAACGATACTTGCCACGAGCATCAACACTCATTGGATCGCATACATCGGTATGTATTATTTCCAATAAGTCAGTAGCTTGTTCCATTGTTCCGGAGAATGGAGTTTTAGTCATCTTGCCCAAAAGGCACGGTTCGCAAGCATCAAATGATTCATAACCAAGTGATTCCAAAAATCCATCTTTATGGAGTTTCTTCATGCGCTTTACACCGATATGACCCAAACGGCAGTGCCACAAATAAGTTGCACTATCATTATTAACTTTTCATCTTTTGGCATCAATATTATGAATATGTGTATCACTACGATCGAGATCCAACAAACTATGTTCATTGGGTGTATGACCATCGAAGGTCTTATTCATGTAAACAGAACAACAATTATTCTCTGACTTTAAATGAATAACCGTATTGCAATAAACATGATCAAATCATATTCATGCTCAACGCAAACACCAAATAACATTTATTTAGGTTCAACACTAATCCCGAAAGTATAGGGAGTGTGCGATGATGATCATATCAATCTTGGAACCACTTCCAACACACATCATCACATCACCCTCAACTAGTTTCTGTTTATTCTGTAACTCCTGTTT
>NW_021309449.1:0-1115 GCF_002162155.2 Triticum dicoccoides
TGATGGTGTGCCGTGTTCTGTTCAATACGCTCTAACAAACGGTTGGTCTCCCGCTTGTTTCTCTCAGCTTCCATCATAACCTCGGCTAGTGAAGGAGGATGAGGCAGATTTACATCCCTGGCTTCACTGCCTTCGGCCTGCTCTTGAGAAGCAGGGTTAGCGCGCGTGTTGACCATCCTAGGTAAACAAGACAATGATTTAGTCAGGATGATAAAATTCCGACATAGGATAAAAATGCAAGGAATAACTCGAAATGCAAGATGATCATCCGTATGACATGGTAAAAACAGAACTGCTTCTTTTATTCCATCGTCATACACACCATACAGAGTTTAGTACAAGACCAAACAAAGTACTATTACGGTGAAAAGAGGATTACATCTCATCGGAGGCATTCCAAGCTCCTATACATTATTTTTCTACACCTCCGAAAGGAGTACAAACTAGGTCATATCCCACGAGTCACGCGGGACGATAGAAGACACAGCTAGTGCGAACTAGTGATACTACCACTAACTCAGACCGATCCGTAGTAGTCCTCGTAAAAGTCACCTCCATAGCCTGGGAGCTCAACATGATCATCCGGAAACAGACGATCTCGCGGAGCTTGTGGACCATAGGGGCTAGGATGAGGCCTTGGACCAACAAATGGTGGCCTGCGGGGACCGCGAGGTGGGGTGATGCCTCCTACATCACGCCAAACCATCACGTCTGGCAGAGCGGATCTCACAGGATAGAGATCGCGCATATCTGAATATCCAGCTTGCACCGCCGGTGCGAACCGAGTCAAAGTGGCCCAGTGGTCAGCACGGGTATTGAAGAGCTCTAACCTCAAGGCCCGATTTTCACGGTCCTTATCCTCGAGCATCTCGGCAGTGGTGCGAGTCCGTGAATCCTCCTGGGTGGGGTCAGCATAGATAGCCTGGAGATACCCTTGTGCTCCCGGAAGTGATCCTGGCATATACCGAAAATCAGAGTCCCGAAATATACCAGATCTGACTCGCATAATGGTCATCATAGAGTAGGCGGCGTCCTGCACAGCCATCTCAATGGTAACCCCGAGTCCATAAGAGCAGTGAAGAGGCTCGGTGGATCCAGGATAAGATGGAAATATC
>NW_021309450.1:0-1505 GCF_002162155.2 Triticum dicoccoides
AGACCAACCTCCTAAGGCACACTTCTCCTTCTCAAGGCACTCATTTTTGTGCTTCTCGGCTTCCAGGTCCACTCGGAGCTGCAACACCTCCTTCTCCAACATGGCATAGGGGGCACCAAGCTCACAAGCCCTCTCTTACAAAACAACAAAAGTTAGTCGGATGGGAGACAAAAAACCTTTCTGAGGAAGGAACAAGCTTGACCAATACCAAATATCAAAGTAAAACCCGCCAAAAAAGAAACAAGCTTGACCAGTACCAAATACGGGAGTTAATCCTCCCATGGAAGGAACAAGCTTGATCAATTAGAGACTTCCGAACACACCTACAATCTACCAAACCATCCGACCGAGTGGAAGGTTGCACTCCGAGTGCTAAACAAACAAATGCAGTTCTAAAGACTCCCGCCAACTGCTCGCAATCAGTGGCAGTCTCGGGGACTACACCCAGTGGGTGCACTCGGTGTGCCCTCACTAAATGACGTCCACCAAGACGGTCCACAAAAAAAGAGTCACAATCGTGCTTAGTGCCAAAACACCAGAAGTTCTAAGACTTCCGGCGCCTGGTGCAGTCGACGACAGTCTCGGGGACAACACCCACCGGGTGCACTCAGTATGCCCCCACTAAAACCATCAAACTTGGAGAAATCACCGGCTAATCCGAGTGAAAAACAATAAAGAAAAACGGTCTAAGACTCCCGCCGACTGCTTCGAGTCGATGACAGTCTCGGAGACTACATTCAGAGGGTGTGATACGTCTCCAACGTATCTATAATTTATGAAGTATTCATGCTATTATATTATCAACCTTGGATGTTTTATATGCATTTATATGCTATTTTATATGGTTTTTGGGACTAACCTATTAACCTAGAGCCCAGTGCCAGTTTCTGTTTTTTTCCTTGTTTTAGAGTATCGCAGAAAAGGAAAACCAAACGGAGTCCAATTGACCTGAAACTTGACGGAGCTTATTTTTGGACCAGAAGAAGGCCAGGAAGTAAAAGAATTGGGCCAGAAGAGTCTCGGGCCACCCACGAGGGTGGGGGGCGCGCCCACCCCCCTGGGCGCGCCCCCTGCCTCGTGGACAGCCCGGAGACCCCCCTGCCTTGTTCCTGACTCCAACACCTCTTATATAACCCAAAACTTCCAGAAAGGAACCTAGATAGGGAGTTCCGTCGCCAGAAGCCTCCGTAGCCACCGAAAACCAATCTAGGCCCTCTCCGGCACCCTGCCGGAGGGGGCCATCATCACCGGAGGGCATGGAGGAGGATCCCGGAGGGGCCATCATCACCATGAAGGCCAAGGACCAGAGGGGGGAAGCCATGGAGGAGGAAGCACAAGGGGGAGAACCTCTCCTCCTCTCTCTCGGTGGCACCGGAGTGCCATCGGGAGGGGAATCATCGCCACGGTGATCGTCTTCATCAACATCACCATCATCATCACCATCCTCATCTATTTTACGCGGTCCACTCTCCCGCACCCCGTTGTAATCCCTACTTGAACATGGT